>NW_020956639.1:64971-87428 GCF_003031625.1 Empidonax traillii
CAAACTCATTCTGTTTGTAGAGCATGGTCACATCCTTGTTTTATCCTCTTGCTTTAAGACAGGATAATAAGTACAAAAAAAGTACAAAATACTGTCTTTTTGTATGGCACCGGCCTACAGAAACAAAACTAGGAAACAACTGAAAGAAAAGGTAAGTTTTTGTATGGAATTTGGACACTTCTGCTTCTGTATTGCTATGTTTTGAAAAGATTTAACAAGAAAATTGTCATTAATTTTGATAAGATATATCTTAAAATCCCATATGATTCTTTGAATACTTGCTCTTCCTCTGCTAGCAGGTACATTCCTAAATAATGGCATGAAAAACATTAAAGCTCTGATAATAGAGTCTTCTAGGAAATATTGTTTCACTTTTGCTTGAGCAAAAATTTTCATAGAAGATTTGACTGATCTATTTTTAAGATTGGAAAGATCATAATGACATTAACTGCACCAACTGCATATAATGTAAGCTGTAGAAATTCACACAATAAATCTTATATTTCTCTGCATAAATTATTTGGTCCCACATCTGGCTTTCCAGTTATTCTGTAGGGTAGATAATGACATCTGGACTCTTAGCTAAATGTTCATAAAAAAACTTTCTGTCCTGGCTTCAGGTCTGGTTCTAGAGCCTATTAAGACTTCTTTGTTCGATATTCAAAGCAATTAATGTATCTATCAGGGCACAGGTATGCTGAAGTCCAAACTTCAGTCTACCAATAACTGGGCAGTTGCTTACCCCGTAAGCAGTGCAGATCAGTGTCCAGTCCAAACATTTCTGAAGTCTGAGGAAACCAAGTTGTGGAATAAGGTTCCAGTGATCAGGTCCAGGTTATTTAGGGAAGTGCTGCAAATCCTTAAAAAGCAAAAAATACTGTTCTTTTTTCTCTTCTTGATTTAGAATATCCTACACTCGTATGGCTCTTCTTTGTATGAAGGAAGGGGGGAGGGGGAAGGAAAAAAAGGGTAAGGGGAGGGAGACTGCTGTGTTTTAACACTTTGGAGGTAACAGGGTCTTGAAAGAGATTTTCCTCTTTTCATTCTGCCCTCCATAGAGGTTTCAGTACTTTTTGACACTTGAAGCCCTTTTTTCCTCTTTTAAATTTAGCTCAAACCAACCAGGTTAGGTGGTGTGTTTCCAACTATGCCCCTTTGGCTTTTCACCTGTGGGAATATTCACCTATTTTCAATTGTGCTCATTACTGAATTTTAACTCTTGTTTTGGATATATCTGTACAAGATGGCTACAGTACCAGAATGTGCTGCCTGCTCACTCCTGAGTGCCACAGGTCTGGAGTGCAAATCTGAGCAGTGCTGCAAGCCCCAGAAACTTGCTTAGTGACACTCAGCCCTGTAACTGACTATTGTTGTGCTGAAAAATAATAAGGCATTATTATTAGCATAAGGCAACACCACTTTTAAATTTCTTTAATTGCCTTAAAGTTGCATGATTTTTAAGAGTAGGTTTTAGTCCTACAAGTCATTGAGGTCCTTCCGAATTTATTACTGGTGCTTAGATCTCCAAGAGTTACTTGTTCAATGTAAAAGAGTGAAATAGTGTCAATGGTGATGTTTCACTCTAATGGCAAAAGTAAATTTGGTATAAGGCAAGTAGAATTAAGGAATATTATGAGCCTGTGGGGACAGCTAAGGGTCACACAGTTAATGCTGGAAATAAACACACAGTTCTATTTTTGTGAAAAGGAATGTTAGTCTTATCTGAACAATCTTGCCATACAGCACTTAAAATAAAACAAACACAGAAGAAACCAGAACCTCACAACAAAACTACTCTCAGCTGCTTTCATAGGTATGCTCTACTGTAACATGTTTATAAATGGGTTCTCTGTCTTTCTAATATTTCTCTGATAGCGTTTTGGACTCAGCTGTGTTTTAAATGCTGAAAAACAATTCTTTTTTTCCTTGTAGCAGTTGATTACATGGAAAATAAAATGTTTCTTCTTTTCTTCCTAGCTTTGAGTTGGCCAGAAGAAATACAAACGCTACTGTCCCCCCAAGATGTGGATGTGACACCCCGTTTAGCTTTGTAGGGGAACGGAGCATTTCAGGCACTCAGCGATTTTTTATATATTCTTAACAAAACCAGTTAAAACTCTATTGCGGAGCTTGCAGGGGCAGACCAATCCAGGACAGGAGTTATGCAGCCTCATCGGTTTAACTAGTTTTGTGAAGAAATCACAAGAGGAACTTTCTGAAAGTGCCATTATATGCCACGTGCAGTGTAGGAGTGTTGGTTATTTCTGCGGGAAGGGAAGCTCGACACCTGCTCCCGCAGGGAGCTGTGCTCAGGGCTCGCAGCACCGCAAGGCTTCCCTCGCTGAGAGGTGCCCCCTTCAGCTTCTTAAAGCTCTGCTTAGCCAGGCGGGCACTCACGCAGAAACTTGAGGGGGAATGCGTTTTCTAATGCTTTCACAACTGTGTGACCGGGTTGACACCTTTCTTGTGGTTAGAAGGGGGTTTTTTTCGTTGCTGTGGTGGTTTGTTTTTTATTTCGTAACAGCCATGCCAGGCATAACAATCTGGTGAAGATCTACTGCTTTTTTCAACGCACTCCAGTTTCCCAAAGGGAATTTTCAAGTGTCAGGCTCTGATACTTGTTTAAACTCAAGAGTTTAAGCTCTTGAAAACGCTGGAAGTCGAGAGAAACCCGACTAGAATCCACCAGCCCTCACCCCCGGCGCCTGAGGGCGAAGCCGCTGCCCCGGGGCTGCCGGGCGGGCGCCTGGCGTGAGCCGCCAGGGGGCGCCCGAGCGCGCATCCCCCGCGCAGGGTGAGCGGGGCCGAGCGGGGCCGAGCCTGCCGCGCCGCCCCCGCCCGCGCACGGCGGCACCCGCACCGCGCCGAGCCGCTCCGCTCCGCATTGCCCGGCTCCGCTCCGCTCTGCCAGCGGCAGCCGGCGGGGATGCTGCGCCTCAGCCGCGGGCGGCCCCGCCGCCGGCAGCGCCCGCTGCTCGTCCTGTCAGCGCTGCTGTGGGCGCCGGCGCTGGTGGCCTTCAACCTGGACGAGGAGAAGCGGACGGTGTACAGCGGACCGCCAGGCAGCTACTTCGGGTACTCAGTGGACTTCTACATCCCCGACCCCAGCACGTGAGTGCCGCCGCCGGGGGTGGCGGGGTCCGGGCCGCCCGCCCTGCCCGGCCGGGGCCGGGGGGCTCTCGGGCTCGGGGGGCGCTTTGGGAAGGAGCCTGTGGGAAGGAGCCTTTGGGAAGGAGCCTGTGGGAAGGCGGTGGGCGAACGGCCGTGTCCCGGACGCGGAGTGACAGCGCCCACCGCCCGCCGGTCCTCATCGCCCCGGTGACCTGCCGGTGTGCTTGGCAGGGTCAGTGTCCTGGTGGGAGCCCCCAAAGCCAACACTACGCAGCCCGATATCGTGGAAGGAGGAGCGGTGTACTACTGCGCCTGGCCCGCCGCCCGCTGCCGGCAAATCCCCTTCGACAACACCAGTAAGTGACCGGCTGGTCCCAGCGCAGCGCTTGCTGTGCCCGGGTA
Organism: Empidonax traillii; assembly: GCF_003031625.1. Classification (NCBI taxonomy): domain Eukaryota; kingdom Metazoa; phylum Chordata; class Aves; order Passeriformes; family Tyrannidae; genus Empidonax; species Empidonax traillii. Next base: position 68,485 of record NW_020956639.1, read on the forward strand.
CCTCCTCGGCTCCGCCGCGATCCCTTCACTTGGGTCACTTTGATCCGAGGATCTGCACTTGGCCGGAGAAATCCCGCTCCTGAAGGTCCGAATGCATGTGCGCTTGCAGGGAAGGGCTTAATGGTCCCCAGGGAAATAATAAGAGTATGACCTCCAGGATCGGCACATAGTTCATCTTAATAACTGCCCTTTCTTTTTCTTTTTTTCTTTTTCTTTAATGAAATGTATATGTGTCAGATTCCTCCTTCTGAAAATAGTTTTGAGTGTTCAGAAGGCAAAGCCCCAAAAGCCATGTCTCACACTTCTCTGAGTTTTGGAAATAACCGTATTTCTAGTCTTCGCTGTTATTTTCAGCAAGGGGCTTTCCGGCTCTTCAGATGGATGAAGGACCTCATGTGGCATGCTTATTTAATTCTTTTCAGAAAGCAGGAATTTTATTTCAGAACACTGGAAGCTAGATGCAAACCGATTTAGGCACAATGTGGATAGATGATATCCACTTCCAAAATCCCAAGACAGATGTTTCTTATTTAATTGGAGGGAACACACATTTTAAACAATTCAGGCTGTTTATGTTTTCTGTTGTCTCTTTATAGGTCTTGAAAATAATTTAAACCTAGTGTTTGCAGAGACTTTAAAACTGGTTCCTTTATTAAGGCAGACTTTGACAGTTTGACCATTAAGCGAAAGTTAGTATTCTTTAGCCTATATTTAGTCTTAATATTTGTGGTTTATTGAAATAGAAACACAATACAATTCTGTTGTGGTTTTTTTTTTTTTCTGAGAGCCCAAGTTAAATAAGAAGAGCTTACTTAAACGTAGCAAGTACGCAGTGCAGTTCTTTACCCCTCCTAGCTCCAGCCACCCACATCCCATTACTATGTTAGTGTCTAGGAACTCTGATCAGGACGACTGTCCAATCACACTGGGAATTCTTCAAAACAGAGTAAGTGGTAGTTCCTGTATGTGTATATGGTTACTTGGGCACATGAAACTACGTCCAGCATATGGTAGTATAAATAAATGGAAATGTGCACAGACAGCATGCGTGCATTATTTTTATTGTAATATGCCCTGAGCGTACATATTTTAAATAAAACCAGGAAAAATATTCAAATATTTCCATCTATGATTAGATAGTTCATGTAACAAAAGTGGAATGTTTTATCTATACAAATAAATTTCAGGTTTGAATAGAAGACTTAAAGACCAAATGAAAACTATGTCACGTTTTCAAAGGGGTGTTTTGAAAAATGAATGAAAACCTAGTGATGAAACATACGAGGACATCAAACTTACCTGTGGGAAACTCGGGACAACTCTATACTCTTGACAGAGATGTCCTTTTGCAGATACTATGCTTTGAATAAAGGTACAAGCAGACTGATGAGGAAGTACATAGTAAGACTTTGGACTGTGTCACGCAACTATTCAGCTTGGAATCTCCAAAGTGTGGTTCATTCAGTCTTCCAGAGATGGCTGTTTGTGTCCTTTAGATAGAATCCTGACTTGTACGCAGCTGAAGTTAAGCCAGAAGGAGCCCACTGTGTAGATAAAAGTGCACAGTCTTTAGAGGAGGGACAGCAGCATAGGCAGGTTTGTCACTGGCATACAGTGCCAATGCATAGCAGCGTTGTCATTGGCTGTCTAATTCCGGTATTAAGGGCAGTCCCACAATTCAGCAATGTCCAGCTGCCTTTATAGACAGGGACCCCAGGAAGGTTTGCATAACTTGTACCAACCCCTATTCTTCATTGCCAGCAACGGAAAGGCCATCTCCAGTAGGCCTTAGATGACTGGTTTTGCTGATGTATGGATGTGTTTTCACATCATTTTTTTTCTCTCCAAAATCCACTATTTATAGGAGCAAGTTTTCCTTCTTCTCCACTTTTCCCCCAAGCTGATATACAGTCCACATGAGCTCTATCCTAGATGAAACTATCTCAGATAGTCTGTGACACACAGTTCTTTTTGAAGCCTTTAACCATTGCATACCTAGTGGGACTTAGTAAATGTGGGGAGTGTTTTCAGCTCACAGCTCTTTCTTGTACAGGCATCTTCCACTCACTGTGCCTTTTCCCTACAATATCACTCATAAATGTTGCTATTCCCAGTTTATATTTATTCCATTTTGATATTTATTCTAATAAACAGAAAAGAGTCAGTCTGGGTTGTCAAAGATCATACAGGAAGTTGGTGATGATAACTGACTTGAGATTTTTTTCTTCTTCCTCCTGTTCCTGAACCACAAGATAATTCTTTCTTCCAAAACAGAAACACCCAGAAGTTGTTAAAAGACTGAAAATTCAGCTGTAGCAGCTTTAATTTTAAAGATTAATGCTTCATGCCTCATAGGAGATCTTCAAAAGTCTTGTAAAGCTTTGGGAATGTTTTCTGAAACAAAACAGAAAAATAACAGAGGCTGATTCAAGGCTGGAAGACTTGACTTTGATGCATTTTTATACAAAGCTTCCATTTTTAAGTACTTTTTTCTTGACTCTAAATAATATCAGTTCTTTCAGTTAGATTCACTAAGCACAATAAAAGAAACAAAACTGCTGAATAATTGGAAGCATTCTAAATTAAGTTCAGACATAGAAACTGAGTGGAACCAGAAAAAAAGAGAGAGTATAATGTAACACTTAAAAGGCAGTGTGAACCAACACTGAGATAAAGAATTTGTTAAATCGATATTTTTCAGCCAAGAGTTCAATGGAGGAATTCTAAAGAATTTGTAAAAGTAAAGCAGATATATACCATATCCAATGTTAGAAGTGTGAAATTGCTTCAGGTTACAGAAACTGTGAAATTTCCACTATAAAATAAAAATTCAAGAGATTCAGTCCAAGACATGGACAACCACTGGCTTAAATTACATATGAGCATAAGGGCTCATGTCTTCCATTTCTGCAGACTGGATGCACAAATGAAGCTCAATATGTTACATTCAATGCAAGTTGTGTTCATACTTCTACTGCCAAAATAAACGTGCAAGTGGACATCCAATTGGTAAGACTCCTGTGTAGCTGAACAGATTATTTCACTGTTTCCACAAAACCAGTAGACCTAATTTCAAGAAAGGTTCATTTTTTGGCAAATGCTTTGATGTTATTTATACTAACACAATATCTCTGTCCTACTAAATGAATATAGTGAGGACACTGACTAGTATCATGTGATGGTTTATGTCAAGATTCTGGACATTTTCAAATATATTACAGATAATTAATTACTTTGTACTAATTTATAGTTATCCTGTATTTTACAAATATTGAGGTGTTTACGTAATAAAAGGGTAGATGTGCCTTCTTATGGAGCTATAAAGCATAACAAACTAAGGAGCAAAATCTCTCTCCACCAACATTTAAGGCTTGTTAAGAGGCAACAATGAACAAGAACAACATATGAGTCAGGGGAGAGAAAGAAGAAAAAATAGTGTGCTGGGTTTCTAAAGTATATATTGCCTTAAACAGAGGGGGCATTTTTTCAAGAAGTGATATCAGGGAACCAAGTAAGTAACAGACACCTTAGTGAAAAATTTATTTGTGCTTACGTTAATTTTATGATGTTAAGCACTAAAATAGGATGGTTTTTGGTCCTATAAACGCTGTTTTGTTTAAGAGTTTTATTTCTGTTGTTATTGTTGTTATTATTAAAATAACTAAAGTGTTAGTTTAAAGAACATTATTCTATATCCTATATGCCATGGAGTCCTGAAGGGAGAACATGAGTGCTAAGCCTAAGTAAGCCTGACATCCTGACATTGGTGTGAGACAACTGCCGTGTCCCAGTGTAGATCAGGGATATGACACTGCAAGGGTTGCACCTCCCTGTCACCACAAAGGCTGTGGCACTTAGTCCTGAACTTTTTTGGGGGGCTAATATAAGTTTTAAATGACAAAGGAAAATCCTTATGGTTTGTGAAGCCCTCTTGCTCTTTTTTTTTCTCCTCGGAAACTAAGATCACATGAGGGAGTAGACATTGCATTGAATAATGTATACCCAGCAGGAACACTCAGTGTTCACCCAATTCCCAATGAAAGATACGAAAAAAACTTTTAAAAAATCTGTCATTACTTCTGGTTCTACCTGTCAAACACAGACTGGGCTGATTAGTAATAGCAATGATATTCAAAACCAAGAGTACTCCTGACATCATCTCTGTGGTCCTGTGTATATGTCAGGATGCCTAAGCTAGTCTGAGTGCTGTGGGCAGCTGCACAACTTGTCTTCATGTGGAAATCAGTGCAGGCCAAACTACTGTGCTGAGAAGATGGTTTAATTGACATTAATAGAGGTGCAGGAGTATCTGCAGCCATTCCAAAAAATCATACCACCTAACTGAAATTGTTCTACAGGTAGTTGTCCCAGATTGTCACTAATTTCTCAGTGACAATGAACAAATCTGTTCTTCATAGTAGCTAATCCAGAAATTTCCAAGGCAATGAGATAATTTAATTGCATAAATAATTAGTCCTATTGCTGAAATATAGTTCCTGAAATGCAACAGAGGGGCAGAGGAGGGAAGGAGGATGAAATTTTGACATGCTGTAGGATTTGAGCCTACCCATCCACAAGCAAGTCATGTAACCGGACATTCCCATATGGGTTGGCCAGTGATATGGCCTCCAGCCAAGAAGGGGCTTTAGCAGGAACTCTGTGTTTCCTGCTGTTGATACAGCACTAACCCTGCAGTCCCATGTTTGCAGTTCTTTAAAGCTGCCTCAGTCTGTTCACCGGGGTCAAGACTCTGGGAAGAAGCTGCCCCTGAGAGCTAACGGGTGCTTTAACCTGCTCCGTTGCAGCAGGGAGCTGAGGTGAAGTATAATGGAAGGGCTTTTAGTATCCACTTACTTCAGGAGATATGGATTGAAGGGCAGAGACTCTTCTCCCTTGTTTTCCTATTTTGTAAAGCTGTCTGGTTGTATCGCAGTATGCAGCTGTGATACTCTTTGAAACTCAATGAGAGGACAGGGAAATAAGCGTTGGCATCATATTAAAGGCTTGTGGTCTGTCTTTTCTCTCTTACCTACACAAAGCTAACTTCTTTTCAGTTTCACTGTGTGAAGTGAGGTTTACAATGACTTTCTGCTTTAGCATTGAGGTAGAATTACCAAGACTTTCTTTGAGCTGTATGCTCTTCCAGTCAGCCACCAGGAGAGGTAGCAGGAGAGCAATACGAAGGAAACTTTCTCCCCACTTAATTGACTGGAGAACTTGTGAACCATTCAAAACGTCTTGCAGCCAGAAGCAAACTTAAATACCCCCCAAAATGCACTATTTCATTTGAAGTCTGGTAAAAGGCTACTTGTTCAGATTTCAGAAACTCATTATAATGATCACTTTTAGTTATTATATGTAACAGAGTACATCAAGTTCTTATGTTTTAAACTAGCTTCTGAAGGCAGAATTTTAGATCCTACTTCCTCTGAGTTTCCAGAACTCACTGGGGTGTTGTCTTTGCTAACTTTACCAGTTTTAGTAAAGTAGGTTATGTTTTTCTAAACTGACTTGAGAAAAATCTGAACAACCTCTGAAGAGGAGCAGGGGAGGGGGATGTAAATCAGTTCTGCCCAAGGGTGCAGTTGATAAAAAACATGAGCTAATCTGGCCAGCAGTTGAGCTGATTGTAACAGAACCCAGGTACTGTACAAGGAAAAGATGTATTGTGGGACTCAAGAGGTTTAGTTACATGAAAAAATCATTAGCTGAGGAGATGGTAAGATTCTGGGGAAAACTTAGAATCCCATTATAAAAAAAAGAATTTGCATCTCAAGAGAAATTGCTGAGGGAGAACTTTGTTGTGCTTTTAAACGTTGACACTTCTCAGTCCACTATGCCAGTAAGACCTTATCTGTAGCCTCATGGCTCACTTGTAGCATTCTGATTTATAATAGACTCTCATGAGTTTCTTTTTTAAGTCTCAGCCTTATCTAAAGACGGGGAAAAAATACTCTTAGCTATGTTAGTTCAAGCCCTGAGGTCTTAATTTGGTTTTGATCAGATTTTACTTAAGGGAAAAAAAATCTTTTTGGGTTTGATGATTCTTTTTTTTTTATTCATGGAATGAAAGTCCAAATAAAGCTCTCTAGATATGATCTATCAAATTAAAATAGCTCATATGAATAGCAGCTAAGTCACAGTAAAAAGCAGGCATTAAATAGATGTTTGTAGAACCAGATACATCTAAAAATAGAAGCAACTCTTGTCATCATTCAAGCATTTTGCGTATCCTTACTGTCTCTAAACACTATGGAGTCCTTTTTTCTCCTCAGCTTTAATTAAAAACAATTGTTTGGCTTGGTTCCCTAGACCATACATATTGTTGAGCTTTGCATTTGAATTCTGTCCCTCTGGTGAGGGTCTAATATCAATGACCCTGCGAAAGTTACTGAGTTACCTTTGCTTTGTAATGGGTGGTGTAATTGGACTCTTTTATTGTAGTGATATGAAAATGATATCACTGGTGATAGGGTTGACATGATTCCCTCTTTTCCATCACTTCTAGAAAATGGGGGCATTTATGCCAGATCAAACCCTTCCCTCTCCCTCTTCCCTTCTATAAACCAGAACCCTTATGATGCTGCAGATCTGATTTTGAAGTTAAATGAGGTTATTCAGAGCCTTATGTAGTTGACATCTGAAACCACCCAAGGGTGGAGATGCCACAGCCTCCAAACCAAGTCTTGTACTGGTGTCTCAAAACTGTACATAGCATTCCAGGTGTTGGCTCCGTTTCAGAGGGATATTCCTTTTCCTTTACCTGTATAAATTTATATAAAAGTTTGTTGGTTTTATATGTTTGTATTCACATTTTATATAAATATGGATAGACTGAGGTGATTATTTACCTCTACTCTGTATATATATAATTATGTAGAAATATATGAAATATATATAATATGTTTTATGGTATCTATATTTTTATATGTATGAATATGCATAGGTATGTACACACATATATCAAAATAGGTACTTGAAACGGATTTGCCATCCTGGATGTAGGTACAGATTTTAGGGAAAAGTGGAACTGAACCTGCTGCAGCTGCCTGATTAATGGCCATTTGTGTATGACCCAGTACACACAGGGAAATACACATAGAGCAAGTAAAGAAAATACTTTTCAAAGTTCCCGAATGGTGAGAACTTACTTGAAAGAGTTGCAGGTTTATTGCATAGACAGATTTGTTGCTTTGGTTAGAAACATTGTTTTCCTGTGTTAAGTTTGATTAAAATATTTTCATAGAATCATTTAGGTTGGAAAAGACCTCTGAAATCCTCAAGTTCAACCTTTGACCCATCACCACCTTGATTTGCTTTTGTTCATTTGAATATTTTCAAATTATAAAAGATTATGCATTTTTACTTATTGTATTCAAGATCTGAATGAATCACAATAAGCCACTACCAGTGTTTGCAAATTCATCTGTTTCTTATGCAGATCTTGATTAGTACAAAAAAGAAATACTTGTAAGAGTAATGTTTGATTCATGCTTATTAAACTGTTTATAATGTGCTGACTCAGTGACTGAGGGGAGACCAATCCCCAGAGAAAGCATCAAATTTAGTCTAATGCGTGCACATGATGGATTTGCATTAACACTTGCTCCAGGTTCAGGATTTAATTCCTGCAAATGAATCTCTCTAGAAGTAAAAAGCAAACCCATGTTTGCTTTAGTAACAGTAAAGTCAAATTTTTCTACTTGTCCTGCTACTGCTTTGGCAATGTAAAGGGCCTCTTTTCCCTTTGGTAGCCTCTAGGTACCTCAAGACTAAAAGACTGGGTGAAGGTTGGTTTTAAGAATCATGTTTCACTATCTCCAGAGATGCTTCCAAAGCTGAACTGTGGGAAGTACCATGTATAGGAGTCATGGCTCCTGTAGTAGAAAATAAGGTCCTTTGGATGGCTGAAATGCAGTTTAAGGATGTCCTTGCACCTAAATTTCTATTTGTAAGTCTCTTTGCTCTTTGCATACTCCTGCTTGTCTAGGCCTTGGTTTGCAATACAGTCTTAGGCAGTACAATTGTGAGTGACTCCAGAGCTGCGTTTCAAGCCAAATTTGCGAATCATCCAGACTGTTGACCATCTGGAACAGATCCTGGGCTGGCTCTGAAGCAGTCCAGCTGGTACTCAGGCACTGGACCGCTTTGTGGACAGGCTCAGGCGTTGTGTGCCCAGCCCAGCTGCTGCCTTGTATTCCAGCTATCCTTGCATTAGTGTCACGTATTATGATACAAGATAGCCTGGACTCCTTCCTAAATGGGGCCAGGGATTCTCTTCCAGAAGAGAAGACAACACTGGAACACAACCTGAATTCAAGCCAAGTTTTTGCTGTTCACAGAGATATAGCTTAGCCTGTGGGTAAGGTACAGTATAGACATAGCCTGTGGGCCTCAGATCCCCATAAACAGCACAAGGAGAGATATTTCTCTGTCACATAAAGGTGTTGTCAGGATACAGACATGCTACTTTTTTAAATGCCTAGGTAAAGCTGTTTTGAGGAATGTACCAAAGACAGATTTTTTTATTTTTGTAGTTGGAGTGGGATTTATATGGGTAAAAATGGCTTTTATCTGAGTCTAGTCTAAGCTGGTCATCCACAGTTATCTACAGGTGCTTAAAAAAAAAAAATTACTTTTATACCCTGATTCTTCTGACCTTCTCAGGTATTTGCTTTAGGAGAAGAACTAACCTACATCATATCCTGAGATGTGAGTGGATGGCTAGCTCAGAAATGGACAGTGATAGTATGACGCAGTAATGACAGCCCATGTGTATTCAGACAAGTCAGTTGTGCATATAGCTTCATTTTGATAAAATTATAGGGAAAGCAGTAAGGGTTTTACAGAAACCTGAAATACTGACTGGTTTTTACGTACAAAAGACTGAATTGTATTTTAAGGCACCTTAGAAACTGGGAATATGAATCGATAGCTCCAGCAAGGATGCCGAACAAAGGTGATTGGAAAATTTCTATTAGAAGAGATTATCTAGGGAAAAAATTATTTATTAATTTATTTGTCTATGATATTTTGCTAATAATTTTATAATGAAAATCCCATGCCACGTGACAAAAAATTCCTACTATACCATATGTCACTAAAACTGTGAGTGTGTGAGTGTGTTTAGTCCTTGCAGATTTATTGGTAAATTCAGCTATGGTTTTATAAATCCTGCCAATGTTTGTCCTAGTTTTAAAATTTAACTCCTTTTCAAATGTTGGTATACTTTGCCAGTAGACAAGTATCTTGTTTTGATTAAAAATGTAAGATCCTTTTAAATGAGAGTCCTGGTTATGAGTATCCTCAGAGCCAGGGGAGGGTTGGCTGCTGTAAGCTGGCCATGGCTGATTTTCAAGCTTCAAAACTATTGTTTGTACCAAGGCCTCATCTGGGGACATTGATCATGTTCAGATCTGCTGGAGCGTTAAAAAAAGAAAAGATAAAACCTTTAAAATCTGAGAGTCTGAGTATTGCCAACAACTAGGTAGAAGTTGGCAGCTCGTACAATGCAGTGTGTCAGATACGCTGTCTCTCACACTTCACACAAGTTTTAGGCCTAACTTAAATAAAATGTGTTTTTAAAGTTAATATTTTTAGAGTAATTTTAAATTCTGCTTACTGAATTTTTAAGATCTAAGTATTCCTGAAATTTATCTCTCTTTTCTCTCTAAGCATGGACTTCCACAGTAGCTCCTGTAATTGGCACAGCACAGAAACAAATACTTGTATGAAGGAAGATGTTTCCTCAGAGACTTTCAAACTTTAAAAGATTAATTCTTGCTCAACTTTCCTTCATGTTTATTAGAAAAAAATACATAGATAGAATATCCTTTTTTCTCCAAATATGGTGCATTTTTCTTCCTAATTCAATTTTTTTACATTTATGAGGTTACCATGAACTGAAGTCACTGGAAATCTAACATCCTAGAAAAGCATTCAGGTATATCCTGTATTCCTGTTGGGGAAATCCCAAGGAGTGTTGGCTTTTTAAAGTGTTGGCTGCATTTTTTCTGTTATTTAAAATGTGTGTAAATCCATAGAATATAATATAACATTACTTGTTGGGTTTGGTTTTGTTTTGTTTTTTTTTTTTAACATTCCAAGGTAGACAGTATATGGTTTTATTTTCACTTAGAGTGAATAAAAAGGATTGATTCTTCTGAAATCCCTCCTGATAAGAACCAGAAACAAACATAAGGGAATGCAGATACAAAGGGGAAGGAGTAATGCCCTGCTTATGTATAAAGTTCATTAGGAATGACTGGTAAGGGAAGAGCATAGCTCATGAACATATGGGAAATCAGTTTACTTCAGAGAACTCAGGGTGAAAGGAAGGGATGTCTGCTTTTTATTAAAACCTGAAATGCATTATAATTGTCCTGAATCTTTGCCCAGATGGCTTCTCTTATGCTGACATCTGCAAGAGTGTATATAAAGTAACATTAAGAAGCTGTCTCTTGTGACAGTGTGTACACATGTAATTCTGTTAAAAACTAAGTCTTTTGCTATCTGTAGTGTTGGACTTTGAATAAGCATGCTGAGAAATGTCATTTGTTTGACAAAAACTAATTATGGAACATGTTTTTTACATGGAAAGTTTCTACTGCATCTGAGAAAACTTTTTAGGGCTTTTCACCTATTTTAGTAGATTCTTTTTCATTCTTCATCATAAATTCCAGGTAAAGTGGGATGTTCTTTGCTTTTTAGTTTGTTTTTTTTTTTTTGTTTTGTTTTGTTCATCAGAGGGAACACAACATTTCTTGTTGCAGTCCTATGTATTTTTTTCTAAAATTTAAGTGTAATTATTTTGAATGTTCATGTGTGAATTTAAGCTGTTTTCCACTGACTAGCGAAAAGCTTAAATGATACTACGATGCATTTCCTATTAAACAGGTTGGTTGATGACAGTAGATGCAATGTAATATATCCATTAGTCCATTCACTTGTGTCTGTAACTCACAAGGTAATACTTTTTTAAAAATAGGCTGTCAACATACTGCTTCTTCCTTTGTCAGACAACAGGAAAATTAAAGTCAATGGCACCAGGGAACCTATTGAGTTTAAGACAAATCAGTGGTTTGGAGCAACAGTCAAAGCTCATAAAGAAAAAGTGGTGGTAAGTCTCATGCATTTGGTATTCATTTAGAGACAACATTTATTTTCCTCAAATGTCTATCTTTAATAGCACTCTATGTGTATATTCTGGAAATAACTTTGATTATGTATGAATTATAAAACAGATTATGTATATAATTTAGAAAATTAAAGCAACTTATAGAATCAGGTTGAACTCATCAAGTGAAGATGATTCTGCTGCCATATGAAAACAGCAGAATGCCATATTGTTATGGAAGTGAATGATGATATTTTTTAAATAGATAGTGGACATACCTTAGAGATACAAAGGTATCTCTATCTAAAGATAACTCTATGCTATAAAATGTTTTGTATTACAAAGGTATATTTTGAATGTTAAGTACAGAATGCAATGAAATTATATGTATTGGAATGTAATGAAATGTAATGAAAGCCAAGAACCTCTGTTGAAGTTCAGTTAGTAAGAGAAAGCACTGACCTCTTTTGTCACATTTACGTTGTTTTCAGCAGCTATGTCGTAGTCATGGTAAAACAGCTGCAAAAAAAGTCATTATAAAAAAGCTCCAAATCAAGATGGCTGTCAAAATGTAATGTCTGTTTTCCAGTTTCACTGAACATTTTACCTGTATTGACAGAGGCCTTTATCAGTGAGCATTTTTATTGCTTAGTAAAGTGGTGGTGATGCTTCTTATGCACAGAGATTTTATATTTCCAATTTATCCACTCACTGAAAATGGCAATGAAGTAATTGTGATAAGAATAGTTGATTTGTTCATTAGTTGTATTAGCTTTTACAATTACAGAATAACAATTTGGGTTTGGATTTCCTTAAAACGTCCAACTTAAAATAATAGTCATAAGGGAGGAAGTACCAATTGGAAATGCTTCCCCTTATATCATATGCCTTGTGGTTAACCTATGGAAGGATTTTGACATGAAACGGGTAATGAATAAAACATCACCCTATTCTCAGGGTTACAGAGCTAAGTAAACATAAAAATTCTAAAAATTCTGAAAATAGCTGAAGATATTTTAGTTTAGGTGCCCTATTGAACAACAATTCATAAATCAAAATAAAGTACTTCTTTATCACCATTTGCTAAGTCTTAATCAAGTGAGCGGAAAACCTCATCACCAACTGCTGTTCTGTGCCTATACTGACAAAACTTTGTTTCACTTCTGATACCTCTTGTCAGACTGAAAGGACAAAAATTTGGACGGCAAAACTGGAAAACTTTGTTAATCTTTGTACGCTGAAAGGAGAGAAAAAGAAAATTACATCAAACTGTCAGGAACTTTTTTAAGCTACAAATATCATAGTAAACTGCAATAGGTAAACTTTTATGGTTATATTGAGGGGTTTTTTTCAATCCATTTTGCTTGATATCAAATGTACCTAAAATTACCCACACTTACTCCTCTTTGCTGCACTTCAGTTTTGCTTTCTGTTTTAATATGCAAGGTTTTCTAGGCAGGGGCATGTTAACAGTACCTGTTCTTTAAGTGATTGCTCCAGAAGCTCTGACTTTTACGGCATGCTCTGAGTAGCACAGTGATTCATCCAGCTGGAACTGATTGCAGATCGAAGGCTTATACATTAATGTGAATATTAGCAATACTTTGCCAGAGGCAGACAGGTTTCTCATTGGAAAAGTAGGACAAGGCAGGACATGAATGAAGAATTTATTTGTATATTGCAGAGGCAAGGTTGTAAGGAGAGGTAGTGTCTTCACCCTCCCAAGACGTGAAAAGTTTTAGGGCATGGGACCCCCTGAAGCATGACTTGCAGACTTGATAGTTTATTGTTTTTATTTTTCTAATTATCTGAATTACCTCCAAAAAAGATAACTCTCTCTGCACAACTTGTATTATTATTTATCCTTACACTGTCATGTTTGTAACACCACTACTGTGACACAGAAGATTAAATGCTAGTTCTTTAACCAAAACTTACATAGCAAAAAACTGTTCACTCAGGCTTTTGAATGCATTATAGCTATATCATATCTACAAAGATTCGAAGCAGGCATTTATAAGAAGGAAGACAATCTGACGATTGGGATAGATAATACCACACAACACCCCAAAAAATTTCCTTCTGCTAAGTAGAGTGGAGTAACTCTGCTGCAATAACTTCTGTCTTAAGACATACCAGGACAGAACTGGGATTGCCTTAAGCCATATATATGTGATTTGCATCTTAAGCTACGGGATCAGGTCCTGTGCAATGAGAAGTAATAGAGCAAAGATATTACTTGTCAAGCAGGCTTAGAGGATATTTGTAACATGTGCTTAAATGTGACTCGTAGTCCCTGACTGATTTTACCTGCCAAAGGCTATAAGTAAAAGATCAGTGTACTTTTCAGTTAATAATGAAATTATATGAAGCAGCGGTCCTGCATTTTCTTCTGTCAATATCTTGTGATCGTTGCTGTATGAATGATTCAGTACCAGATAGAATCTTTGTACACAGTTTATTAAAAACTACATTTCCCAGATACCTGAGTGTGTGAAAGGTATGTGTGACATCTTTTCTATTTGGATAGGCTTGTGCTCCTTTGTATCATTGGAGAACCCTTAAAGATAGCCCTGAGAAGGACCCTGTTGGCACCTGCTATGTAGCAATTCAGAACTTCAGTGCTTATGCAGAATATTCACCTTGTCGCAACAGTAAGTATTAATATGAACAATCCTCTGTTGAAGGAATTGATATGGCACTCAGTGTTTTCATCCTTTCAGTCCTCACACAGTTTTAGTTGAATGAAGGTTGCTACATGATGTTATTGCATGGAGTGAGAGTGTAAAGAAAAATCAACATTAAATTATATTCCTGCAATTGAATGCTTTATTGTATAATTAATTGAAAGAAGAGACATTAAGTAAATTGTGTGCAGTTACAGTGATGAGCTATAACTGGTTCAATTTGAATGGATTTAAAATGTAGCTAGATAAGACAGATCTAGATAAGAACCAGATAGCATTTTAAACCAATTATTTATACTTATGCTGAGTATAAATCTCTCATCACAAGATCATCATTTGAAGACCACACCCTGTATAGAAACACACAAGACTGTGCCACCATTTGTGCCACTACCATCCATAACAGCTCATTTGTGAACTTTCAGCATGGAAGAAAGACATGCACATTAGCACTGCTGCTACACACTCTTCTCTGTGCTCTTCTGAGGTTGCAGTAGCCATCTCTGGGCCTTGCTTCCTGGGGAATAGGGAAAACTGCGTGTATGTTTAGAACCACATTCAGTTACCTAGAAATCTGGAGAAAATACCACACATTAGATTGTATCAGTCATTCATCTCATTCAGCATCCTATGTCTGGGTGTTTATGATGACTCTTAATACCCTCATTACCTCAGTGCTCCATATTATTAAAAGCAATATGAAGGATCCAGTGACTTTGGATTGAGCTGAATCTATGGCAATTTCTACAGTACAAATCAGAGAATTTTCTTTCAGTTACTTTTCTAAGCGTAGCATGTGCAAGATACCAAATATGATGGGCTTATCTATCCCTTCAGAGCAAAGCTATGGTGATGTTCAGTCTCACTGATGAGTAGTTGCTTCAAGTTGAGTGCACCAGCTGATAACACAAGGAGTCTGAATACAGTTCCTTGTCATGATACCCCTTGTAAGAGACCCTGGTATTGCAGATAAAATTCGTGCTGTGTGCACATGGGATAATTTCAAATCACACCTTTTAACTGTTCCTCTGCTGCAAACTGTGCTCCTGCCTTAAACTTTCTCATGGATTATTTTGCCAAGAATGTAACAGGCATTTTACAGAAAAAGTAGGCATAATTAAAAAGTCTCTTTCCTGTGGAGGTCTAAAGATAGCATCAGATCTTGTAGCTGGATTTTGTGACATCTGACAGATGTGTGATCATGTGGCCCAATAATGCTTTCTGTGGTCTATCAGAAATCTGCACACCAATAGCAATATGAGATATCACATTATTCTCTGGTTTTCCTCTTCCCACACTGAGGTATAGGACTAAACAGAGTTTTGCTGTCTTCCTTTAAAGTCTAATCCTTGTCCCTGGATGGAGAGTTGGAGAAGAAAACTGAATCTATAAGAAATAGTAATCATAAGATCTGCATCATGTACTTCTAATGTCTCACTGGGGCTCTGACGAAGGCTTCTGTCATTTGAAGACAGAGTTCAAGTGACCATTCCTGCTCTCAGCTTCCCAATCCTGCAGTCTTTCAGCACTCTGGTACAGACAGAATTACCCTAAAATGCATGCCAGCACACTTTGTACAATAACAGAAGGATTTGGAGACTAGAAATAAGAGTAGAAACAAATAGGAAGATTCGTATTGCCCGTAAAAATGTGCATCCAAAATTATATTATTTACACTTCATTCCTCATTGAGCAAACGTGTATCAATTAAAAGGCTGACCCTGGCAAGGGACATGTGTCCCTTTGCCTTGCCATAGTACAGAGAAGCTGGATTTTGTCTGTACATTGACCCATCCTGACCTGTCCATTATGTTAATATGTTCTGAGAATGCCTTAGTAAATACTTTTGTATTTATAGCAGATCAGACTGTGATGAACATTCTGCAATTTCTTGGGTTTTTACTTTTTTATCTCCAGCCAAATTTAAACGTATTCCCTGATAGTTGTTGCAAGGGTCCTTCCTTGGCAGTGAGAGGAAAAAGTCCCAAGTAGCAGGTCCCATTTTTCAAAATCTTCACAAGGGGCTGCATGTTCAAGGTACTGTAGAAGGTCTTGATTTGCTCTACTTCTTCTCGAAAAGAATACATCTTTTCCCATATTTTGGCAGATTTGTATTTACAGCCTTATAGCTCCAGAGGTGTGTATGCTATCTTCCACATGCACTGGGAAAAGAATAAAATGCTTCTACCTTCATAATTGCAGGCAATGCAGATCCTGAAGGACAAGGCTTTTGTCAAGCAGGTTTCAGCTTAGATTTTTACAAGGTGAGATTCTGCTTTTGAAGTATTTTGACCAAATGTAATTGTGATATATCCCCAGTGTTCAAGTGCTGTCTCAGTGATCATGAGTTTATCCCTAAGCTGTTGCATATGGGAAGTTTCTTGAAGTTGTTGCAAAGTCTTTCCTCCTTTTCAAGCTCCAAACTTTCTGATGTCATCAATAAAAGAAATACTCAATCAGCACCTGTTTATCTCTTTGCAGCACTCCAATCTAACTCTTCTCAGTTTAACTTAATAGATAATTAGGCAAACAATTGTACATGCGTCCATCTCAGTCTGTCCCACTTACAATGCTTTACAGGGACTTGACTTTCAGAAAGTAATGGGCAGGCACCAGCTAGTTTTAAAAAGTTAAAATAGCTTGTATAATGATGCTTTTGGAGGCAGAGTAGTCATTGAGTAAGACCATTCATGTGTGGGCTGAAAATGTTTAAGGGAAAGAACTAGTTTTTCTTAATGGCAAGAGGGTCCAGAAACAATATTGTGGGACAAAGGATAAACCTTGAAGCTATGGTTATTATCTGTGCCATTATTACAGCACCAGTACCTCACATAATTTTGACCATTGCCATTGTTTTCAGCGTTCTGCTGCTGCATTTTTATTTATATTATTAATAGCTATGGGGTTAAGACCTCCTTGTAGGGTAGACAAAAGTGTACTTCTCTGTAAAACATTACTGTTGCTTCACTGAATGTGAAGACTCTCTTTTATGATAACTTTGTTTTGTTATAAATAAGCAGCAATTTTTAGAATGCTATGTTAGCAGCAAAAAAAGACGACTTTCATTCAAGTGAACATGCACAGGATGATCTTAACCTTTTTTAACTCTGGATTTTCCTGTACATCCATGTACATCCTTTCCTTAAGCATGGCTATTCTCCTTTATCATGAGTCTCATATTATTTTGGTCATTTAAATAGTTTTTTTCCACGCCTGCTTACTTTTGTGATGTTCTTCTGTTGTGTAATTTTATTCAATTCTGCTTTTTGTAGAATGGAGACCTGATAGTGGGCGGGCCCGGTAGTTTTTATTGGCAAGGTATGTCCATCTAGCTGGGTAACTTGATCTAAGAAGTGAAGCAGAAAGTATTGTAACTGTAATTTCCATTGTTTTGTTGATTTAAGATAACTGGTCCCTTATCTTATTTTCAACAAATATAAATCAGAAGAACTGCTTAACAAGCAAATGAGCATACCTCAGGGAAAATTCAGGATGTAGGTTATATAGCAAGTGAAACAAATAAAAATAACTATTTTTATGTTGGCATTTAAGCATACTTGTCATTTAATTGATAAGTTGAATTTTTCCCTAGAAATACTGCAGATTTTAAAATAGCTAGTATTTATACAGCAAATGTACTTTTTTTAAAGCTTTTTTACTGTTTATTTCTAAGCACAACCCTTTATAGTTATCTGCATATATTTGAAGCTCATTTGTGACATCACTGTGGTTTCCAAGATGTAGTTTCTCATGTAGATAAAACCTAAAGTTGTTTTGGTAAAGGGTTAAAAGGTTATTTTTGTTTTAACCTGTTTTGACATGTATGATATAGCTGATTCCCAGCCTCTGCCTCCCAACTTGCCCATTTTCAGCCTCTTTGATGTGCATTTTTGCATTGTCATTAAAGAAGGAAGACCTAATTGATTGTTATGGTAGGGAATTCATAGCTCTGAATTCTCCACTGAGAAACTGCTTCCATTGGTCTACTATATTTGTAAGTGCAGTGACTTTAGTTTGAATCAGCACATTGAAATGGGTCTGGACGTGTTTTTGTGATGGTTCAGTAGAAATTCAATGCCTTGTTGTATGGATTTATGGGAACTCTTGAGACTTCCGGGGTAATAATGGAGAAAGATTGAGAGAAAATATCTACTCATTGCATCCATGTTGTATTATCCATTCAACTCTGTTCTGATCTTCTGAAAGCGCTGTTTTGTAGCATTTGGCTCTCTTTTATGTTCCTTGTATTTATGAAGCTGTTTGAATCCAGGTCAAGTAATCACTGCAAGTATTGCAGACATCATTGCAAATTATTCCTTCAAGGATATTCTGAGAAAACTGGCACGAGAGAAACAAACAGGAGTGGCACCAGCCTCGTATGATGACAATTACATGGGTAAGCTAAGATAGCAATATGTTCTAAAAGCATGAGTCATATAAATACGAAAACAAGCCCTAAATTACTGCTGTCACAATTGTGAGAGGGTTTGAAAATGTTTTGCCTTAAGTGCAATAGCAAACCAGTAGTTTGCTGGTTACTTCAGGGAAATTATTAACACTCTTAAAATTATGCACAGCAACAATTATGCACAGCAACAGGGTTTGAGGGTTGAGATCTTAAATGAGTCATTAGGGTTCTTATATTTGATCTTAAATAATTAAACAAAAATACAATTTTTTTTTTATTCAAAGATGGTGGATTGAACTTCAACTAATTAAAGACTATTTTAGTTTTAATAGATAACTAAAAATTCAGTTTTGTGGTGTTTTGTGCAGTAGTACACAAATATCCAAATTATTCTCACTGGTATTTAAAAGATACAATTGAAGTAAGCAATAATAAAATTTTGAAGTTTGAAGATACTGTGTAATAAATAGAAAAAAGGCTCTTTACCTCATATTGGTACTGATCTCTAAGAATTTTCATGATATTCACATCTCTTCATGTAAGGCAGGTTTTTCTTCACATAGTTATAGACAAGGGTCAGTGGAATTGGAAGGCAAAGATGCATCCTTTCACCCCTGCCCGTGGATTTGAAATTACACTCCCTGACACAGTCCAAAAGTCTTTACTGTGACAATAACAACTACCTCACAGATTTACTAAAGTTCCAAGAGGTGCTTAACTGCGTCTTTGGAAT
>NW_020956639.1:87673-90125 GCF_003031625.1 Empidonax traillii
TTCACATAGTTATAGACAAGGGTCAGTGGAATTGGAAGGCAAAGATGCATCCTTTCACCCCTGCCCGTGGATTTGAAATTACACTCCCTGACACAGTCCAAAAGTCTTTACTGTGACAATAACAACTACCTCACAGATTTACTAAAGTTCCAAGAGGTGCTTAACTGCGTCTTTGGAATCTGTCTTCCTCTTAAAGCTCAATTAGGACACTCATACATTATAGTAGAGTAATGAAGACCTGCATTGTGTAAACAGATGGTAGGATAAAACACTGTAGTACCTCCTTTTTTTCCCCGATAAATTATTAATGATTTAGAAGCTCATTTTTGGAGAAGAAGGATCAATTTATTATACATTCAGACCTACCATTAATTTAGTCATAATTATGCGATAAAAAAAAAAAATTTCCTTTTTCCACACAGTTTTCTTATACTAATGATAGAAAATTTGCATTCAGATGATCAGTTGAACACACAAATCTGATTGGTCTTGCGCATTTTTTGAAAGAAGTATTTTTTTTTTTGTAATTCATCTTTAAACAGGATACTCAGTGGCTGCTGGGGAATTTACTGGTGATTCTGAACAAGGTAAGAAGCTATGTAGTTGAATGAAAACCATATGACCGTGGACCTGTTAAATTCCTGGGTTTAGGTCCCTATACAGGAACACACCTATTGTACATTTGAAATAGTGGTGAGACTTAAGCTATCTGTAAGGCAAATATTTCCTTAAACAGTATGGTAAAACAAAATAGAATGTAAGTAACACAAAAATCTGAATCTGTTTTTATGGTATCATGCATAAGCAGGATACCATAAAAACAGAAGGTCCAAAGTTAGTGCTGTGACTACATTGTAGAGGGAGCCATTCAGTCTCACTTAATCTAGGCAGTTTGATGTGCTGAACTCAGTGTTGTGGCAGGATAACTGAAACCAAGCTAAACACGGTCTAGTTTTTAGGTTGCAAAGTAAGGTTTGCTTGTGTTTTAGAAATTGAACAGTATTTTCCTGTGTCTCTGCAAGTTGGATCCAGGTTAGAAGAAAAGCTCCTGTCACAGCTGTTTAGTAAAGTGCATTAAAAACAATCATCTGTAAATAGAAATTTGCTCATGATTTAGCTATTTTCAGATGTTTTGATATTGTAAAGGATTTAAGATCATGTAGTTAGCTGAAAATACCTACGATCTCCGGTGTTTCATACCTGAAGAGCTGTGTTTCTTGTGTAAGGCTTTCTTGAGCAGGTGAGCAGCTATGTGGTCCAGACTCACAAAGCCAGTAGAGACATAGTACATTTCCACAAATGAACCCAGCTCTCCAGAACTGCTGCCGCTTAATCCCTCTGAAGTTAGAGTTGCCTGCCCTGCGTTAAGAAGGGTTTAGAAAAATAAGTAAAAAAAAGACAGTTTTGAGCCAAACACTATGATATGCAAAAAGATTTATAATTGAATACAGAAGGCTGACTTTTTTTTCTTGTTTTTTAATGCATACTCAAAGTTTTATGATGGATGATTCTTGAATCAGTAAGTCATGTGAATGACTGGCACAAAAAATTGCACATTTGGCTGTGAACAGGACACTGATCCAGTGTCCTGTTCAGTCCTTCTTTATTACTTCCATTTCCCCTTGACCAAGCACATTCAGTCACAGAGAAATACATAAATCCAGTGAGGAACAGAGGAGTAGTAGGTCAGTACAGGCAGGTATCTAAGGTGCTCTGATGTCTAAAGTTCCTATGGCTGTCTTTTGACGTGGATATTCTAATGAGGGAAAATTTAGACAATAAGGCTGCAGGCAGTGACTTTGCTTTTTCCTCCTGTTTTTTTTTTACCCATTTTTTTCTACTAGTTGTTTAAAATTTCACCATTGAGCAGACTTACTCCTAGAAGGCAGCTAGATACAATGTTTCATGTTCTTGTTCAATGGATGTCTTCAGTGCTGCTCACAAAAACTTCCTTGGAATACTTTTAGATAGCCTATGCAGAACTTGTCAGAGACTTCCATGGTGTCAAGCAAAATAACAGATGAGACAGATTGTTGTGTAGCCAAAAAGAAAAGAAATATTTTCAAAGACAGCTGTATTTAGCTTCTGTACTCTAGTATGGGATGCTAGGACTAATTCTCATTCCAACAATCCACAGCTGTCAGGTAGCAAGCTGAATTGTACCAAAAGTTTCATTATGCTGTGCTATGCTAAGTAATGCTAGGCAGACAGAGACCTATGGATGTCATGGCATGGGATGCATGTGGCATGCACCACTCAGATAGCATAACCAGTTCACTGTTGATCATTTATCCTTTCAGAGCTGGTTGCTGGAGTCCCGAGGGGAGCACAGAACTTTGGCTATGTATGTACTGGACCCTCATTTTATCCTTTCTATAGTGAGAAGGCAATTAGACTATTTGAAAGGTTAAAAGCTACATTATATTTTCTGTCTCTTTAATAAAATACTTTT
>NW_020956639.1:90441-109812 GCF_003031625.1 Empidonax traillii
TTCACTGTTGATCATTTATCCTTTCAGAGCTGGTTGCTGGAGTCCCGAGGGGAGCACAGAACTTTGGCTATGTATGTACTGGACCCTCATTTTATCCTTTCTATAGTGAGAAGGCAATTAGACTATTTGAAAGGTTAAAAGCTACATTATATTTTCTGTCTCTTTAATAAAATACTTTTAAATCAGAGAAAACTGTCATTGACTTTCACCCTCAGTCTTACCTGGCTGGGTTGAAATGCCTTACTGGTTTAGACTTTAAATGGTAAGCACTTAGTACCTTCCTAAGTCTGTTTTCAGTAGTCAATTACAAGAATGCTTGGAGTGTGACTAGTATCTCTATACCCACCATGTTATCAGACCTGAGCTTACCCTTAGGATTAGCACATTTCACGTGCAAGGCTGTCTGCAGTGGGAAGGAGTCCAAGTTCAGATTATTCATACCCAGTGTTTACTTTCAGTGCTGTAAGTATATACACTGAGTACCAGATGCAAAGAATCATGATAGGAAGTTAGAAGTGAAAGGGGAAAACAATATGCATTTGTAGATACAGCTTTTACCTCACAGGAAAAAAAGTTTCACAACTAACCTGATTGGGAAAAATGATCCCAGCCACAGACATATTTTCTAGTTTTATGGACCCAAAATTCCTTGTATCTCTGGAACTTGTTATTAAAATTTTTCAGAAGAAAGATGGATGTGTATATATGTATATATGTATTTATGTATGTATGTATGTATATATTTCTTTATGTTTTAAGGTCATGTTTTCATGCCTAGGTACTGATTAGCTGATAGTCTGTGATTTGCTGCTGTTAAGTGTCCAGTAAGGAAGGAAAGTAGTCTTTTCCTTATTTTATTCATGGGGAACTTGAACCATAAAATCTCAGTAATTTGTTCAAGATCATACAGGAAAACTGTAGTGAGACAGAAAATAATTGTTTCTTCTTGGCCACTTGGACCATCCTGCAGTGTGACAAATGGTTTGCATTGACATCATGCTTTAGCACTCCATGTATGCTTGAAACTTTCCTTATTTTTCTGTTACCAGGTATCAATTATTAATTCTTCAGACTTGACCTTTATCCAGAACTTCACTGGTGAACAGGTAATGTCAAGCAACTATGTGATGAAATATTTTATCTCTAGAGGATATAGATTCATTAACATAGTTTCAGAAATATAAAAAATAATTTTTGGTATTAATTACCATAAAAACAAAGAGGATTATCAGTAAAACATTTTAAAATTGATATCTGATATGAAAGCATATCTGTTGTTTTTTATTTCCAGATGGCGTCTTATTTTGGGTACACAGTTGCAGTATCTGATGTTAACAATGATGGGTAGGTTACCAAATATATTCAGCTCCACTGAACACTCATAGAAGCAATGCCTGATATTTATTAATAAATGCAGGTTTTCAGGTGCTTCATACATCAAAATGCTTTTCTTGGCTTCTCTGCTTTTCTAATTTTAATTGTTCACATAGGCTTATCTTTGTGTAATCACAGGGGCACGAGTATTTGCAAGCCTAGTTCGGGTGAGTTTGTCTTTTGGAATATTTATTCATAGTAGTGTGTCAGAGTGGGAATGTCCGAAGTCTTAGGAAACAGATCCAGATAGAAAAACAGTGAATAAACACCACTAGCTACCACTGGGAAGAGATAGGTGAAAGTGAAAAGTTCATTCTTCCATTCTCAAAAGCAGGTAAGTTTTCTCACATTTGCAACATCCATAGCTTCACTTCTCAGTTTTAAAAGCCTTCCAGTATCATCAGCTTCTCTTTCCTCATTGCAGCACCTGTTGGTTGGCCATCCATTTTTATCATCCCGAGGACCAACAAGCGTCTATGTCCCATAGTTGTTACGGCAGGCATTCTGAGTGTCTGAGGGGGAACACTGCTCAGCTCCCAGGGTCATGCCTCAGACACTTGGGGATTTCAGGCGCTGTTGAGCAAAACACTTGTTAACTTTCAACTCATGTAAAATTGGATTAAATATTTTAGAAGAATAGGACTTTCGTGAGGTAATATTGATAGTAGCTTTTTAGCAAGGAGATAAAGATCCCTGAAGCTCAGAGCCTTGGAAGCACAAAGGTGAGCTAGGACTTAGAGATGTGGCATACTCTTGTCTATTGCGAAGGATCTCAGATGTATCTACCTCATATTTTTTTTCTTGTGATCATTTCTCAAACATACAGCATTAAATAATTTTTCTGGGCTAAATAATTGCTTCCTGTCATTGACTAGTAACCCTTTAAAGGGTGAGGGATACAAGAAAAGAGAAAAAATAAAAAGGTAGTAAAATGTTATTGCAGTTAGAAAACAAAACAACAAAAACCCCAGAAGTTTCAGTAGTTTCAGTGGTGGCTTCATTGTACTTAAATCTTTCCAGCTTTCTGAGATCAAATATTCATAGTAACACCACTTTTGAAAATTCATATTTTTATAATTGTATAGAGAGTCAGGATTAATTTTGTCCTACTAATGTATTACGAATGTAAATGAGTGGAGAAACATTAATCTAAGTTCCAATAGATACTCTTTAGACTTTCAGGGAACTTGCTATTTAACTTCTCACTGAACCTACTTATTTCCTTGGCAGGTTATTTCCTGTTAACCATAGGGTTACTTGGCAGGTCTCATATTTTCTGTGTACCTCTAAAACCACAGTTTATGTCAAAAATATAATCAAACTGTTGTTGAGGCCTGTGTGGTCTCCCAGTCTATATCTTAAAAGAAATCTAATGACTCTTCCTGAGATCCAAACATCCCACAGAAAACAAAACACAAAAAGCTCTACTTGATAAACATGTCTGATTAGATATGTAGTCTCTCTTTGCTGGTTTGCACATATAGTCAATTGAAATATTTATCTGAAGAGTAAAAGAGAGGGGAAAAAAAAGGCAAAAGGAAAATTAACACTTCAAATTCATTTAGGCTTTTTGCAGCTAAATATAAGAAGGTAGTGATAGCCTTACCAGTAGCAGAAACCTAATTAATTTATTTGCTGAAAAGATTAATAAAAGATTACTAGGAATGGTACTTTGCTGTAGACTGAACACATGGCTCAAAGATTTGGCTCATCATGGGAAAAAAGTTCTGTATACCTTCTACTCCAGCAGTTCTGCAGGTATTCTGGTGCAGTTTTATCTGTACCACATCAGGATTGCAGGCAGGACAGGGACACTGAGGATACTCTTTGAACTACTGTTCAGTTGCCTCCTGCTAATAATGAGAAATCCACAATGAAACTTAACAAATCAAGCTTTGCCATTAACTTACAGGCTACATTCTTAGTAAAGGGGGAAAAAGAGAACACTTTCAATTAGCCTGAAACAGTCCAATAAAAATAGTGAAATAAACTGTTTACTGGGTTTTTTTATTTGGCCTATATCAAAGCTTTCCAGAGTTATACTTTGACCTCTTGACATTTCCCATACTGCTTTTTATTACTCGGCAGGATACAAAGGAGTGGCACACAGTCTCAGCAGGTGGTCAGCTTTGTGCTTTTTAAAGATTTTTTTTTTCTTCAATCAGAAAGGAAGTCATACTGGCTGGTTACCTTTCTGTGTTGGAACAAAAATGAATATATAATTTATGTTAACTGTAACATCTTAATGCAGTAATGAAATAAATCCAACCAACCAGTTCAAAATACCACTGCAAACTGAACTGCACTTCATGATTTAGTATTAATGTCCAAGGGCTTTTGCTTTACTCTTATACTTTTTAAAAGGAATCACATCAACCTGAATTTGGCTCAAAACTCTCAATTTTGTAAACATAAACTCCTCAGTTCAAAAGACCAATCGAAATACCCTCCTTCACCAACAAAAATGCATAATACTAATCACATAGGTATTTAGAACACAAGTAAACACCCCCCCACACACCTCCTTGGCTGCTTGTTATCGAAATAATTAAACTGTAGAAGCTGGGAGGCAAAACTGACTGAAGTATGGCAAGAAGCAGTTGCTTGCTCATTTTATCCACTTGGAAAAGAATGAGAAATAAGTAAATAAGGATTAGGGAGGTTTGGGTAGCTGACGAATCCTTTCGTTTTAGCTGTAGCACAGTTCTGTGACAGATCAAAAAACCCCAAACTCTAAACACCAACGCCTAGAATTGCCTGAGGAAGAATTCCTTCTTGCAGAGGACTTGCTGAAGCGGCTGGCCTTGACCTACAGGGTTCAGCACTGGCAGAGAATGGAAAAATCAAGGGAGTAAGCAAAGAAAGGCTTTGGTGGGGGTGGTACATGCAAAGACCTGGAGGGAAGGCAAACCAAATGCTTGGGGTGTTCCAGGGAGCTCTGCTGCCCATAACCAATTTAGAAATAGGTCAGTGTATTAGATGACTGGTCTTCCTTCCATCTTTCCCTCAGTACATCAGATGATGAGCCGTCTTAGCTATTGGGTTCTGGTCCCTGCTCCCTGGACCATTCACGCATTTTTTACAGTCATTGTCATTTATTTTAGCAAAGTACAAATTTTCCTAGAAAAATAATCCAGCACTGTGCCCTTCTAGCTGAGATGCTGTGCTCTCTGCACAAGCTCCAGCTCCTGTCTCTTTGCTTTCTGTCTCAGCTCATGAATTTTGTGTTCTGGGATAGGCTTCTGCTTAGAGAATTTGAGGCCATGGTAGATAGTCTGCCTCTCTTTTCAGCATTTTAGGGGCTCTGGATATTGTTCTATGAACTACAAAGTTATCTGGGTATCTGTATATTTTACATCAATGTACTGGGAGCTTCCTGATTCACTGATCTGGTTCCTTACCACCTCTAAAAAAATAATCTTCCCTTAGTCTTACAATTGTTTATTTGTAGAATATTTGTGGGAGCCAAGCTCATCTTTTACTTTATGGTTTATACAGCACATAACTCCATGGGGTCCCATGGGAATATCTAGTAGTTGCTGATATTGCTACTGCGTAATGCTTTTAGTTCATGGCATACATAAAATAAGTTATTTTTAAAATAACATTTGTGATTGGATTTTGTTATTGCTATTGTTTCATGGCAACCACTTCAGCTGATATTCTGTCCCAAGCACAAATATCTTCCATTAGTAAAGGACTTCTGATGTTCGGTGTGAAAGGAAAATCCCTACCACAGATGTCAAGTCAGCACCTACTTCCTTCCTTTTAGTTATTCTTGCCATAGAGTAAAAATCTGACATAAAAAAGAACAGCTGTACCAAAGTGACATGACATTTTGAAATACGGTTTCCTTTATGGAAACATACTATAAAACTTGATAAAAAAAATAACATTTCTAGAAGTACTTTGTCACAACTTCTAAAATCTGTATGTTGTACAATATGATTACAAGGCTTCTAGCTGAGATATTCTGTGCTAAGTTCTGTGGTATGTATCTTAGAACCATAATATATACTTCTGGTAAAGTAGTAGCTGATCTAAATCATATAGATTTTTTTCTGGCAGGATTAGGAAAAACAATGTAGCGACTTTTACTAAATTGGTTTACTCATAGATAAAGCCTTTGGGAAAATGTTGATATTGGGAATATGATGAATTGGGAATAAAAGGTTTTCTATGAGTTTTACAAAGTTTGAACAAAGTTTCATTTTAGGGCAAGAGAATATGTTTTTCCAGATTAAAAATTCTGGTATCAAATAATGCTAGTTAATATGAATGATCAATATCCACTGAATGTAATGGGAATTATTTTATTAGTTTGCATGGGCTTGAGCAACCTTCAGCAGTTTTATACTCTCATTTCATATCTCAGAATAATCCATTAAAAATACTTCTGCTTGTTATGTTTCTATCAATCTCACTGATTTTATTCTTCAGTTTATTAAGGTCTTGCTTTTCCACTAAATAAATATCAATAACATGTTCTGAAACATGCCTATAGAGAACAACAACATGGAAAATATCCTTTGATTAGTCTGTATTCTTTGACTGATTCTTCTTGGAGTAGCAAAATGGACAGAAATTTTCTGTTATTTTCCCTCTAAGTATCATATTTTTGTGATTTGATGATATCCTTTCTCTTTAAAACTCCATACAACAAATTATGTGAGCACTGCAGCTATTCATGTACCTAATATTGAACAGAAGTGTTTTCAGAAATAAAGCTGTGGCTTTTTCTCCCAGCTTCTATTTGAATTAGTGATGAGGCATTCTCTGTTAATTAATGCTCTCCTTTTATTCCATGTATATTACTCAAAAACTGGCTGTAAAGTGGCAGGGATATTTTTTCTGTTGTTCGCTTACTGATGTATAAGTTGCAGAAACTAGATTTTATATTAAGATTTGTCTCTCACTAGCACTGTTAGCAGAACAGATCTACAGAATTTGTTCTGGTAACACAGATTCCCCATTAGTTAAATTGCTGACTTCGTGATTGTTAACTGCAAAGTCTGTTTTCAGTGTCTATTGTGAGCATAAATTGGAGTGCAAGAAATTCTGTTTAAACCTAAAAATAATTGGTTTTGCTGTGATGGTGATCAAACACTGGAAGCAGTTGCCCAGAGAATTTGTGGAGTCTCCATCCATGGAGATATTCATAATTGGACTGGGCATAGCTGTGGGCAGCCTTCCCTAATTGACCATGCTTTTAACAAGTGTTTGGACTAGAAATCTAGAATTGCCTTCTTTCCTCAGTTAGAATATGACTCTATTATAATTATCAGCTTCCACTTTTAGCAAATGCCTAAACTGTGTTGTTTGCACTCAACCTGTTAGTGACACTGTTTTTTGTTTGACTGTTCCAGTTTAGATGATATCTTAGTTGGTGCCCCTCTCTTTATGGAACGAGAATTTGAGAGCAAGCCTAAAGAAGTTGGGCAAGTTTATCTGTACCTGCAAGAAAGTGCATTCCTCTTCCGAGATCCACAAATTCTGACAGGCACAGAAGTGTTTGGTAGATTTGGCAGTGCAATCACACACCTTGGGGATCTCAATCAAGATGGATATAATGGTAATTTGTATTTAATGCAGTATATCTCTGTCTAACATTGAAATTAAAAATGGCTAAGCAGTGTCTGTGCAGTGGCTGAAAAAGGCCTTTTTACTTGTAACAGCCTTTGAAGGTCATGAGAATTTACACCAATGTTAATGAAATTGATATTGAGAGCCAAATCATGAAAAACTTCCCAATAAGAGGGCAATCATATTGACTACAGTGCTATTTTTACTAAATATTAGTATGTTCATTTGAATAAAAATATTGGTTTTTTGTTTTATGACTATAATTACATTTATTTACTTAGTTAAGCTGTTTGCACTTCTTTAAAAGCAAATGCTGGGAAGAGTCTGAGAATTGAATGAGGCTCAGTACATGGAGCATTTTGTCAACAATGAAAGAATTTGACAGGTACAGAAGTACTGTTTTGGAATCAGCCTTCCATTGGTACTTGGGCACCAAAAGAAACTTGCATAATGGGTCTTTTTTCAAATGGTTATAGCACATGCACACAACAAAATGTTCATGCAAGTTAACTGGGCAGCCTACATTCAAGAAAACAGTACAAGTAAAGTAACTGTTTAATCACCTGAGATGGCTGGGATGCCTTGAGCACCTAGAGTTAGCCTCCTAGATGTGGTCAGTAGCACCTTGTTTTTCCCTGCATGCATTTCCTTACTTCTTTTTTTCAGGATGTTAGAGATCTTCAAAGTAGGCATCTCTGCATCTAGAACAGCAAGAAGTTTTTCCTAGAGGAGCTATTTTGCGCAGTAGCCTTTAAGATAGTTGGCCCACAAAGGAAAAATCAATAGACTTGGCTCTTCCATAACTTGAGGGCTGTTTTTCACAGTGCTCTAGCCACTAGATTCTAGGGCAAGGTCCTCACTATGTGGTTGCTGTGCAAGGAAAAGTCATGTTGGGAGTCATAGGATTGTATTGGGGTTCAGCTTGCACAAAATATGAATACCATCCTGTGGGTAGAAACCATTGGATTGTGACTGCTGAGAATACCCTCACTGGCTTGTCCTGGAATACCACCATGGAGTTCAGACAGCTGAACTCCATGGTGGAGACTTCCTATTTTCTACCTGTGATCAATAGCAGATGCCCTCAGCTACTCTGAGCAGGGAATGGTAGTCTGCTCTCCAGAATTCAGATAAGGCAGGTAGGAGACTGCTGTTTTTCTCTGTCACTGTGTAAAGACTAAGAAGAATCTAGAGCCAAAGTCTTCTGCTTCATAACTGAAGATGCCAACCGTAGAGCATTGGTGCACTTCTGCCTTTAGTGTGAAGCTACAGTTTCCAGGTGCTCAATTTAAGTTTAATAAAGAAGTCCAGCATCAGCTTCTAGATCAGAATGTAAAAGTAAGAGTTGTAGATATGTATCCTCTAGTGTCTTCTATTGGCTAGCTCAGATAGTGTGGCTGTTGAATTTCAGTCTAGACAAATTACTGTCTCCACATCCCATGCATAGGAAGTAAGAAGAGCACTGTGAGTTCTGCTTCTTGGATATGGCACCTCATTTTTGAGGACTGAAGTGTTTAACTGTGTAGTGCCCAAGGCCTCCTGTTAAAATCCTGACCTGGTAATATTCCTATTTCTCAGTAAAATGACATCTTGGTATAAATGGAAACATGATATTCCATTGTTCTCTTTTGTATACTAAAGCAATGGATATTTAAGGGATGGAATTTTTTTGTCTATGTATATATTTTATCTGGAAAAAGAAAATTAGTTTTATCTAACAGCTGTTCCTTTTTAATTAGGTGATAGAGGAAATCAAGGAAAATTTGTGCCTGTTTAAAAATATTAAAGTAGAAGCAGGCATTCATTAGATCTTGGTTTATTGAAGCTAGTTAACTGCCCTGGAAATATGTAGAGGAATCCAGTGTGGACTGGCTATTTAGTATAATTCAATAACATCTTCAAAGGATTATTTTATAAGCTTTTGTCGTGAAACTTTGACACAGAAAAGACACTGCAAACATTTTTTATATTTGCCTTAAAACTAGAATGTGTACAGAAGTACAGAATGTTGAAGATCTTGCATGTTTGTAGTAGAAGCCGTTCGTGTCTATTTTCCTGCAGGGAGTTAATTTTTAATTGTGCCCATTCTTTTTTTCTTTTTTTTTTTTTTTTTGCACTGCAGACATTGCTATTGGCGCACCATTTGCAGGAGAAGACAGAAGAGGGAAAGTTCTCATTTACAATGGATACAGTAATGGGTTAAACACTAACCCTTCCCAGGTTCTCAATGGAGCCTGGGCCTCACAGTCCATGCCTTCGGGATTTGGCTTCACTCTGAGGGGAGACTCAGATGTAGACAAGAATGATTATCCAGGTAAGATTTTTCCATTAGAAATGGAATTTTATACTTCCATTCTCTGGAAAATGCATCATGCCTAAACTGCTCCTTTTGGAAGGCAGAGGTCAGAATAAAGAACAGACATTTTTGGACAGTTCTAGTTTGCTTTCCTGAGAGTTAAAATCAGACAAAAACAAATACTCCCTTTCCTGTCAAAAGACATGATCAGAAAGTCAAGAAAGGGCTTAAATAGTTGTATTAACATAAAACATGTGAAGTTTACAATAAAAAGCTTAACCCTTTCCCCCCACTTCCAGAAACTGAAAGGTCTCAGCTTATTGAACTTGTAAGGTCTCCTTCATCCTGGCATTCTTTCTTAATTAAAAACATGTTGTATTGTAAAACAAGGGATTGACTTGGTTGTGTTGCTAAGTTATTTTTTGCTGTCAGAAGAGACACTAAACTATATATAGTTAATGACTTTGATTGCATTACAAAAAAGCAGAGAGAATACAAATTGCTTAAAGGTAAATACTTTATCTGGACCTTTCCATCTCTGTTTTCATTTTGCTATATGGATTCCTCCTTTTTAGCTTAGCTTTGATTCTTCCTTATTGGCTTACCTAATAAATTAGGTATTACATTTATCAAGTTTGTAACACTAGTTAAGTTTCACAGAGAAGTATTTATTTTTTTAAGAAAATTTTTTGTAGCACCTAAGTAATCAGAGTGTGAGTGTGCTTGTGTTTACTCTCTCTCCTCTGGAAGCAAATATGTTCTATTTCTATTCATCACATTTCAGAAGCCTTAGCAAGGGTGTGCAGTAAAACATCATATTTTATTATTGTGAAAGGTTCATCTACAGTAAAATACTATTAGTCTGCGCTTCCCTGACTTACTATAAAATCACTTTTGTTAGGCTGGAGTTCTTAAAAGTTGTATTATTTCAAGAGTAAAAATTTTTCAAAAGGACAAAAATGGGATCTCTTTTACCTTTTTGTGATGGATTGTAAAAACCTTGGAAAGGGTGCCTTTCCAAAAGCAGAAGGGAATTTCTGAGAAGGGGTGTTTACAATAGAAATCACAGTTTTACAAACAGAAAAGCTGACCACAGAGTAATAAAGTGAGGCTATCACCAGACTGCAGTAAGAGGATTTTTTGCATTTGAGAGAAGAAAGGGCTTTTAAACACTGTTTTGATTTTTTGTATGCATATTGTTGATGTTACTATTAAAAGTCTTTCATTGTCCATGACTAATGAGGTTCTTTTGGACAACAGAGCTCTTTATTAAAGTTTCAGCATTTAAACATCTCTTCAAGTACACAGAAGGCCCCCCAGCAAAACCAAAGAAAACAGGATATTGCATTCCTGACATTTCTAAGATTGAAAAGATAGAGAGAAAGGAGAGATTTTTTGACTCACATAGGGAAGAAAGAAGAGTAGAAATCTCGCTGCTCTACTAGCATACTTTATATGGAGCATCTTTTCAGCTAACTTGTGGAAAGTTTGGGTAATGGGTCTTGATCTTTCTAAATATGTACTGAGGAACTACTGTAGTTGTGACATTTCTTGGAATTATTCTACTTGTCATTGTTGGCTCCACCATGCATCCTACTTCCAGAATTTGACATTGTGGTATTAGCTCACTGTGTGTTAGATGGTTTGGTTTTATTACATGAATTACTTGTTTTCCAAAAAAAAGCCAAAAAAACCCAAGCCCAAAACAGGCAAAAAACCACCACCCTGCATTTACTGTAACCAGCTTTTCCCTCCATCCCTCAGCTGAATATCTGTGTGAGCAGTGCAGAGTACTGGGGGGGATCTCTCAGAAAATGAGAAGAAAAAGACCTTACTAACAGTTAAGCCCCCCTTCCTTAATTTGCAAAGTCTTGAAGCACCAAAACAGAGCTGCAAAAAGAGCACAAACATGGTACAGTACTAGCACAAAAATAGCCTTCCTATGGGAAAAAGGGGGAAAAAACAAAGGAAATAATATGGGAAATGGGAGCACAGAACAAACATGCTAGGCAATGAAATAAGTAATCCTTCTTGTGTCAAAGAGCTTTTCTTCTTTACCTCCTGACGGAAATGCTGAAGGGCAACCCTTGTACAAGGAGGAAGCTGGAAGCTGGAAGGAATAAGACGTATGTTTTATTTTAGAGAAACTGAGTCTTGCTGACTACAGAAGGTCTAGAAAACTAACCTTTGATTCCATGCTTCCCAAACTACTGTTTGCATCTATAATTCAAAGAGGATTGTGAAAGATTAGGGAAAAATATAATAAAAATTTTAATTAAGGCTTTTTAATATGTGTATTTTATGAGAAGAAAAATGTAATAAAACCAAATTATGCTGACACATCACTCTCAGAAGCTCTGTTCCTATGGACTGAGCAATGAGAGCCAGCTGTAATGTCTGGCTGCAGGCATAAACATATATTGCCACTGTCTAAGGTGAGATTCTCCAAGCAATGAGCTCTTCCATGGCTAGACTTCAAGTGTTCGGGACTGACTTGTATAACTATAACGGATCTTGTATAATTTACTCTAGCCCTCGTGCCTAACACTGTTCATGAGTCAGGCATATGCCTGCTTGGATGTGAGAGGCTGAGAGATAGGAGTTACTCTTCCATTTCATTTTTAATTTACTGTATAGCATGTTCAAAGCTTTTAGAGGTTCAGACCTTCTTTAGTTCTTCAGTTTGTGGTTTTGGACCAGGTCACTGACCTGGAGGCTAAACGATACAATGTGTTTTTATGGCTTCTTGTCATAAACCACTGAGGTTCATCCTGGGATCACAGTATTGAGCCCATGAACCAGTGCCCTTAGATTACAAGTTGAGGAATAAATACAGTTCCTAAAAAGTGAGGGTGGATCACAGTCGAATTTTTCTGCCATTGGACAAAGATTAAAGCCCCTCTTGGTTTGGAGTTCAATTCAGTCTGAACTGAACCTGTCGGCCTTCTGGAGAAGAGCAGGCATTTGGTACAGGAAGTGATATCTTCCTCTCTTCACCCAAATGTCGATATAAGCTCAGGGACAGAGAAGAAAAGAGGGAGTAGATGAAGGCTCTGTTGTACACAGTGCTGTTCAAATCCTCCAGCTTTCCTGTGGATGGAGTGGTTTCTCCTTCCTTCTCTTCCTACAACTCCTGACCAGTTGAGGAAGAGAGTCCCCTTCCTACTTCTTGCTCTTATTTAGGAAAAGAAGGGGAAGAGTCTCTTGTCCCCTGCGAGGCCAGTTCTATAATAAATATGGGAGAAAACAGACCACAAACAGGTTTAATGGTGGGGTAGCAGAGCAGGCAGGTAAGAACATAATACAGCCATACTGATACAGATGAAAGATCTGTCCAGCACTGTAGCATGTTTCCAGCAGTGGCCAACAGCAGATATTCAGGGAAACATACAGTTATTGTGATATTTCCCAGAATATTCATCCACTATTAATCAACTGGAGGATCAAGGTGGCCCCGAGTCCAGAGGCGGTGTCGCCAAATTTAGGAGCCCTTGACAGGCTTTTCTTCTAATAATTTGACCAATTCGTGTTAGAACTCATGTAAACTTCTGACACATGCGACGTGTCAAGGGACCCCACACCTTGTTGAATGTTTTGTGAAGAAATAATTCCTTTCACTGTGTCCTATTCAAGTCTTGAACATTCCATTGGACAGTTTCTGGGGGTGTGCCTTAGTTCTTATAGTGAAGAGACAGTAAATAATTCTTTAGTTCACTCTTATTTTACGTACTTCTGCCATATTCCCTCCCTCAGCCATGTGTTTTACCAGTCCTGTGAAAGGAACCTTAATTTATTTAATGTTTCCTTGTGCAATGGAAAATGGCACACCAGTCCTGCTGTACCAGATGACGGTTCAGTCTTGCCACCACTGCTGCCTCTTCTTCGTATGTAAAGAGTGGTTAGTGATATGTGACTTATATCTTGGTAAAATATTGCTTCTAATAAAGATTTTACCATTGACCTGGGTTTCAGACTTAACCAACATAAAAAAAGAGTTGTAACTTCCCTACTGAGAAGAAAATCAGAATTAGTACTTGACAAAACAGTAGTCCCAAATATTTTTCCTTGATATCAGTAATTATGTTTGTGCAAGAAAATTAAGTGAGCCAGGAACTGTGGTCTGGCCTTGAGGTTATATGGCACAGCACAGCTAACTATTCAGATGAAATCCTCCTGCCCACTTGCACAGGATGACCATATCCAAACTGCCTTTTGGGAAAGGTCTTTGGCCCAGGCTATTCCTCAGACCTTTCCTGGCTACTATCTGGAAGAGAATTAGCTTGGACTTGCTAAAATCACAGCTGAATCTGTACTAACAATATAAAAATATGGACAGTACCAACACAGTGCTCAAGTTCATGCCCTGACTTTTTTTTAATTATTTCACTTGTGTAGCCACTCACTGCACAAAGCACAGGATACAGACAGTTGAACATACCTGTTCAACATCGTACCTGAAAAAGGAACTTTCTCTGGTAGGGGCAGCATGCAGACAGGGCTGATTTTCCCTCTCATTAGCAGTCCTGTCAGTGTGATGACCATCTGTCTTCATTTGTCCTGGCACAGATGTTATCACTGTAAGAGTAACAGACCTTTACTCTCAGCATTATGAAAATACAGAGATTTTTCTAGCCTTTCAACAGGGAAGACTGAGTTTTTGTTACTAAGCACAACCTTTGGTTTACATCTCCACAGCTTTCCAGGGAAGGAGTTTGTAAATTGTGTCATACTTACAGACACTCCAGATGTTACGTGCCCAGAACTGTTCCTTTATCAACACACACAGGGGTGATAACATGGTAGTTGCTGCTTTGCAGGCTTGGAGGTAGTGGGAAACTTTCAACCCTGGGAAGCAGCAGAGGCAGAAAGCTGTGCTGATCATCCTAACAGTTTTAATGACATGCAGCGGCTCTCTCTCTGTGTTGATGTTCATCACCTTCAGCCCCAAATAGAGTGCTCTTCCTTGCCTAGCAGGATTGCAGTGCCAAACAGTGGTGATGGTGGCAATGAATGGATGGATGCTCCCATCTTTGCAGTCATGTAAGAGTTAGAAGGTAAAGACCAATTAATCCTCTTAAGTTACATCTACACTAGTAAATGAAATATGCTGTCTTTGGTTCTGAACTGTCACTGAACACTCCTTGTCCATACTGTCAAACTCACTTTTTTGCCAAAGCAGGGTTACTGTGTGCTCCCTTTTGGAGACTAATAATTGTCATAGGCCAACTGCTTTAGGGCCATTCTAATGATACCACTGCCAACAGTAGAGGTACAGCACACAGGCACGTTCTCTGCCACTAATTTACTAACACTGACATAATTGTAACATTTTTCAACAGATGATCAATTTTACTGTTTTCTGACAGCCCATGTTTTAAGGTCATATTCAAAGAATGGAATCTGATCTCACTTCTTCTTCCATAGTAAATGTTAACTTAACACCATTACTCTGGATTGACAGTCAAGTAAAAAGAATAAATGGGATTAAAGAAATAAAGGAGGTGAATGGAGTGAAAAAGTGCAAAAGATGGGCTTTTACCAAATACAGTGGTAGCTGGAATTCTGTGTGAGATTCCATGCTGCGGTTTTCAGTGCTGAGGTTAGGACATGGCAAAGCATCACTGTGCTGTGCCTGAGGTTGTACTGGTGAGGTCCATAACATACTTCATATAACCATGGGATTCCCTGTGACAGAGCTCTTCAAGGTTTGCTTGAAGGTGTTCTAAAATCCCTGCCTCAGCACAGTCTTCCTGGCTCTCTTTTCCTCTGTGACATGTGAACCCCATAATGGTAATTTTTCAAGACAGCTTCCACTCTTCTGTAATTCTGGGACTTTTAGGGCCCCTTTGCTCGATCCTGAGCTTTATGTGTGTCATCAAGGCCTAGAGCAGGGAATGAAGCAAAGGCATGCATTTTGCATTATAATTTATTTTATTTATAATTTTGTTTGTCTTTTTCTATTAGCACAGTTCAATTTTCATAGGAACCAAAGAAATCCATAAATCTCTTTAATGGGAATGAAATTTGTTTCTTTTGGCTTCTGGGCATCCGTTCAAAGCTGGTCCCCACTGAGTGCTTGGAGCCTGTGATTATCTAGGTGATGGTGCCGCACTTCCAGCTGGTTCCTCTATCTGTGCACGGCTCAGGCATTTGGAGGCTGTAAGGTTTCCACCCTCACATTTCAGCATGTGTTCAGTCACTTGATGGCTGATTATAGCTGAGCAAATAGTTTATAATGAAAAACTTACTCATTAAACTTACTTTCTTCTTGTGGCGTATCCTCCCGAAGACTGTGGTTTCTTCAAATGTGTTTGTGAACCAGGATGATTTATCCAGTTTCTTTTAACCGTGTGGGTGGATTCAGAACAGTGCTCTGGATGAAATCATTGTTCAAAGACTGTTGATTCGTTAGTTAATTGCTCAAATAAATTATGCACTATTGTTTCTGCTCCCTAGCTGTTTAGATGCTTGTGTAACTCTTCTTTAATAATTTAGAGAGTCATTCTGGAGTCAGTGCCACTGAAGCTTCATCTTCAAGGTGTCCTGCTTTACTCCAAACACAATTGTTGGCCTGTTCTTTTGGTTGTTCCTTTTAGTCAAGCCTTTGTCAGCATAGTGTAAGGCATCTTCATGCCTTGTTATTTTGGATTCAGTTATTAGCTTAAGAAAATCATGTAGTTAATATAAACAGATTACTCTAGAAATGTTTTAAGAAGTAGAGAAGTGTGATAATCAGACAGAATTTCCTCAGAACTTCAGTAATCCAGTCTAATCTTATTAAAATAGGAGTATTTAACAGCTCCATCTGCTGAGTACATTAACTCAAGCGGCAGGAAGAAAATCCTCAAGTTTCTTTCTTAGAGGCAAGTGTTCTTCAGATTCATAAATTTTGTTGTGAACAATAGGCATTGTGCCAACAATATCACAAATCGGAATCTAGTCATGATTAAATTATGAAGTTGGTCCAGGAGCTTTGTGGAAGACAAACAAATTAAATCAATGAGAAGCTGCATCTGCTCTGCCAAGAGCGGACGGCTGTGTGTGGGAGCCAGAACAACGGCAAACGCAGAAAAGCTGAATTGCTTCTACCAGCTAATTATGTTTTTACATGTATAATCAAACAAAAATGTAGGAGTAACCCAAGATTTGCCTACAAATTTGTTCATTTTATGGCAAATTAATATCCGTGTAATTTATAAGTGTGCTTTTCTAAAATTCTTCAAGATAGTCAACGAAATTATGGTATTGGGCACAATACAATATAGGAGTGAAGCCAGTACTGATCCCAGTAAACAGTGTTTTAATGAAGTGATAATACATTAACTGTCCTCTTTGGGATTTATCTGTAATATAATAAATAATATAGTTGGATTATGAAAGGGACTCATTCAGACAAAAGAGAGAAGTGCTGATATGAATTAGCCTTAGAGGTATCCTTAATAGACCTGCTACCAGAATGGTTGAAAACCAGAGAAGGATCAAGACAGTTGAGAATGGGAGGATGGGAAGAAAGTGACTCTGTTTTGTGTGGTGGCTGCTTGTAGTATTTAACTAAAATTCTTGAGTAAAACTTGCTAAACTGGATAGCCCTGTGTCTTTCACTATGGTTACTACGGTCTTTTACAAGCCTGAAGTGATGACCATTTAAAGGAAATTGTATTCTGGACCTTTCCTACTGAGATTTGGGGTTGTAATGCATGCTGAAATCCTAGAAAACAAAAACAAATAGAAATATGAGCATGGGCCTTTTTGA
Source organism: Empidonax traillii (assembly GCF_003031625.1). Classification (NCBI taxonomy): domain Eukaryota; kingdom Metazoa; phylum Chordata; class Aves; order Passeriformes; family Tyrannidae; genus Empidonax; species Empidonax traillii. The sequence continues at coordinate 107,448 of NW_020956639.1, forward strand.
CATCTATCTGCTGAGGAAAATAAATAGCAAAAAGGCTCACAAAGATTTTTGTTTTTTAACAGGGTTTGCAGCTAGGCAGTTTTCTCACTCACTTTTATGAAATTTCTATTAGCACCTATGCTCAGATAGAGTCCTAATTGTTTTCCTGTCCCTTTTCATACTCTGCAATTAAACTGACAGACTACACAAAGTTGTGTCTAACGCTGTCAGCAAATCATTCTGATTCCCCAAAGTTAATGTTTTTCAGCCCAGAGTTGCACTGGGGAGGTGACCCAGCTGTCGTTTCATTTTTGTGTTTCTCAGCAGTGAGGTGCGTGCCAGTTGCGTAGTTGTTCGTGGCTGTTTTCCTTAGTCACTGTCCCCCATAAATCAGGATGACATACCGTGCCTTGGCAGTTTCTCTTAGGATTGTTGGACAAACTCAAATCAAATCTGGGGTGCTGAGGACAATGCATGTTCCTCCCTGCTCAGACTCCCTGAGGCTGCATTTCTCACAGAGAATCGAGATATCCTTTCAAAATACCAGGGGATCAAAGAATTTTCTCAAGTTAATAAATGAATATGTTAGTTAAGCTTGGAAGTAGGACCTTGTTGATCTTCCTAATTCATTTGGTTGAAGATATGGTGAGCATCACGGCAAGTTTCTGCCCTTTATTACATGGTGTTTTAGATCTGGAAAAGTCACATGGCAGAAGGTGCAGGTAAATAGACCAGCTTACAAACTCCAGTGTGCCTTTCAGTGCCATCTCCTTAACTTTTTGTGATAATTTTCCAGAGGGCAGCTTGGAACTCTTTTCTTCAGAGCAAAGTAAAATTTGAAATAAGCATTAGGATTGCTTAGCTTTGTACCCCTTGACATCAGTTAAGTACATGTCAAAGGCACTTGTTTCAGGATTAGGCTCTGTGAACTTTTCCAGTTGGGACTTTAATGCACGCAGCCCGTAAGCTGTGTTGAAATGGAAGATAAAAATTCCTGTGGAGTCACTCCATGCTTGTTTTCTTAGTTTTTGCAGTGTGACTGTGACCCCACAGCTCATTTATCCCACAACAGCAATGAGGCAGAAGCGCATGGCTGCTGCCACCAGCTCCTCCTTTCAGATCTTGGCTTCTCTGCAGGGAAGCAACTGATAAAGAATCTTCTGAGAGAGACAACACAGGCAAAGTGGTCATTTACCTAAACTGACGAGGTTCCTCATTATTCTGAAAACATGAAATATGAGAAAAGAAAAAGAGAAGGAAAGTCTGTGTTTCTAATACTTCTTCTTTGTTTCTCTCTTTATATATATATATATTTTAACCTGAAATTGTAAAAAACCCTTCTCTAATGCAATGGAGTAAAGGTTTTCATATGCTTTTCTTCAGGCTCTGTTTTGGAAAGGTTATAAGGAGTTAAGCTGCTTTTTTAAAACTGGCTTGTTTTGCTGTGTAATTGGTTGTTAAACCCTTATTTTTAAGCTAGTGACCTTTGCATCAGTGACATTGCATGTGTAGCATTAACAAGTATTAATAAAGACAACTTCTTTCTATTTTTAGGAGGGGAAAGTTGCCAAACTTCAGATAATTTAGACATCTCATGCATTTTTTGTAAAAATGATTAGTAACATTTCTTCTGCAGAACACATAACAGATTCAAAACTTCTGCTTATACAAGTGCTCTCTCTGATTGGATGTGTATTCAAATCTCATGCATTTGTATAAACATCAAAAATGGTTTTTTCCAGTGATGGATATTTTCCAGTGTGGAGTTGCACCCCACAAAGCCATGAAAGAAAAAAAACTCCTGCTCTGTAACAGAACAAGTAGAGACAAAGAAAACTCCCTAATGAATCTCCAGCAAATACTCTACTATATATAATCATTTTGTCCTTGCATTAGATCGTAGATGTCACTACTGGGTATAAATATATTTTATTATTTGCATATTTGTTCTTAATTCCACTTTCTCTACTGAGTGGTTTCACTCATTCAAGCTCTTTGGATCAAGAATAAGTGTGGTTTAGGACAGAGAATAAAGGACACATCAGGGTAAAAGTAAAATCTTCCAAATAAGCTAGATAAGCACACTCCTGGCTGCCCTTAGAGTGTGCTCAAATAGGGCCTTTGTGGTGGTGCCATGATTCAAGGTCCTCATCTTTTTTGCTGTGTCACCAAACCTGGCTGAAGTGGCAGTGCAGAAAAACATGGAAAAACAGAAAGAAGTTTGCCAGTTAACTAAACTGGGAGGAGCTACTGACTCCGTCGGAGGCAGGGAGGCCCTGCAGAGAGACCTTAATGCATCAGAAAGTTAGACAATCACCAACTATATGAAGTTTGACAAGGGCAAGTACTGGATTCTGCACCTGGGACAGGGCAATCCTGATTCTTT
>NW_020956640.1:0-13441 GCF_003031625.1 Empidonax traillii
TATTAAGCTTCATCATGTACCTTTGAAGTGGTAGCTATAGAAATGTTTTGTTTGTCTGAGTGTATAAAAGATGTGCTTGAAATGGACAATGCGGGATTCGGGCTTTGGGCGTGAGCCCCCTGTATCCCCGGGCCCCCAATAAAGCACCGGCATTAAACTAACACTCTGTTGGTTTCTGCTTTTATCGTGACGGGCAACAATAGTAGACCAATAGTGGTATAAACTCCAACAGAAATAATGTACTTTTCCCAAAAATGGAGCTAGTGTATCTTAGTAGTTTCAAACACTACCTCAGTTAGGCTAGAGTTTTAATAACTTAAATGGGGTTACATCAAGCAAGTCCATGTTATTTTTCTGCAGTTAAAGCAAACAAATTTTATCACCCATATTTAGAAACAAAACCACCTTTGTTCATTTGTTCCCAGTTTAATCCATAGCACTTGATGTAGAAAACACCATAGGAAGGCCTCTGGTTATAAAAATGTTAGCAAAAGCAATGTCATTGTACATTTGAAAGATTCTCCACCCTGAAATTCTTGTGTTCTGAAGTACTCACTTGTGTGGGAATCCATGACAATGGAAATTTGGAAGTATGAATTATTGCTGCAAATTCAGTTATGAAATATAATTTTTTTCCCTGAAACTGTATGAATGTCAGTCAACTTCAACAAGTATGCATCAAAGATGTATAGATCTGTAATGTACATAACATACAACATTTCTGGAATTTATTTACATATTTAAACATTTCACACTTCCAATTTAATTGGCATATGAAGGAATACTGTTACTGAAGGAATTTGATATTGACCTACTTACAAACTGTGAATTTCTCTTTTGAAATATCTCTTTCAAAAAGTTCTTATTTTGAGGTTTTATTTGCTTCATGATAAAAAGAAAAAAGCAGTAAATAAAAATTGTGCTTATATTAGCTATAACAAAGAATCCTTCCACTTCCCCTAGAAAGGGTAGCAAGGGAAACTGACAGACCATCTGTTTTGTATTTTTTTTGCCATTGTAATTATTTGTGATACTGTCCAACAAATGGTAACATTCATTTACACCATATCCAAATACAATTTGTTTGCTATGGTAAAGAAAACTCCTGAATGATTAAACATGCTAACACAAAATACTCAGACTGCTCTGAGGCAAAAGCCTTTGTGGGAAGGAGAGGCTGGCTGTGAAACAAGTAGCGTTTAGTCTACTACATTAGTTGGCTCTCTTAGTCTGCTTTTACAGTCAGTGGAAAGGGACAGCCCTTTCCAAAGGGCAGAGAGCTAACTAAAGGCCTCCTTGCTACCTCCCCGAGAATCTGTTTCTCTCCATTGAGTGGGGAGGAGGACAAAACTGGGTGCTGTGTCTCCTTTAGGGGAGAGAGAACTTTTCAGCTCCCTGAAATTCAGAGATGCAAAATGCTCTCAGCTGTCATGGGCATCACTTGGAGGTGGTCAGGCTTTGAAGCGCTTAACTTGTATGTTGGGGGCATGTTGTATTTGAAACTGTTACTTTTCCTCATCTATCTGACAATTCTTATTTGGCCTGACATACATATCCTAAATGTGTTTTTATTAGGTGGTGATGGTGTTTTTTTCCAAGACACAATAAATTACTAAAGTATTCAGTAGTTTAGGGTGCAGTGGCCTGGCACGCTAAGGTAGGCTGCCCTTATAAACATTTAGAGGCAGCAATAAGAATACTGCTTGGTTTTTGGTTGGTTTTTTTTTTTTGTCATTTTATTTCAAAACATATCTCGCAGTCTTGAACAAGACAGTTGTAATTTGCGGTGAGAAGCTGAAAAAAACCCCATAGCACCTTTACTAGGTGCCTGAAGAGAAAAATAGCTATTTGAGAAATAGGTAATAAAGCCTAGTGAGAGATGAAAGAGCTGTTTCTTCTTCTTAGTCTGTGTCCTGGGGTATTTGGCTTTTTGAAGTTCAGGAAACTGGTGTTACTTTATAAGTATGAGCTCAAGCTGAGCACAGTGGAAGAAGTCTTGCCAGCCTTCAGGTCATCTCTGAGGTTTCTGCTCACTTCCTGGCAGGGCTATGCAGAACTGTTATTTGGGGCTTTGCTGTGGAGCCAGTTGAAAGCAAGTCTATAACATTTTTCCATTTACACTTCTATTATCATGTGCTTATTAAAGGTATACTAGGTAAGAGTAAAATCAGATAACTGTAAAAGACCTTTAGGACATGCTAGAAACCCCCCATCTTTTTTTTTTGTTGACCTCCTGATCCTGGTTCCCTGGATAGTTTTATTTTCATCAGATTTGTATGTTCAGTAAAGAATGTGGATTTTCTTTGAACTATTTTTGTAACAGATTGATAGCAATGCCACAGCATGCAAAAATTGCACATTTTACTTGAATTGTTTTATAAAATGCACTATTTTATTGGAAAAATGTAATTTATGCTAAAAAGTATAATGTACCATTTTGCCACTGAATATGGTGTTTTAGCTCAAGATGCAAAGTCTTGGTAGGAGGCAGATGTCTTCTAGATTTAATTATAAATTTGTTCCAATACTGGGCTGTCAGAATCCCTAAAACTGCGTTACAGAAGAGTATATAAATAATCAGTCTGATGAGGGAAGGGATCAAGAAAAATCTCTAGACTTATTCTCCATGTCCTGTGTGGTCTTTTTTATTTAGTAACATACTGCTACATATTTGGAGGTTCTATTGGTTGTAAGTCACTGAACAGACACTGAAATCTGATTTATATTGTATACCTGTAACACAGAGAGAAAAAATATTTATATATTTTCATTAAGAATATTGCATTGATCTGTGTGTAATTTAAACAGACTTGTCCCAAAATGGCATTGCCTTGATTTTTTTTGTGAGTTTTTTCCTTTTTTTTTTTTTGTATGGTGTGTACAATTGATGTTAATGGTCATTAAAAGCCTCCTGAGGTGTAGTCCTATCAAAGGGATGCGTTGTTAATAAAATGTACTTAAACTTCTTGTAGTTGTTCTGGTCTCATATTTATCTCTCGGCACTAGAAATGGGTTGGAATTTTATTTATATTTGCAAGTTATTAATTAACTAGAACAACCTGAAGCTTTCCAAATAAACTTTTTGTGTCAAAAATAGATTTTACATTAATACTTTTGAAGATATCCTATAAAAATAGTTTCATAGTTTGTACACCATTCCTATTAAAAAAATACTGAGGATTAATCACTTTCCATTATGTGATATTTGCACATTAGGTATTAACATTTTGACAATAGATGTGAAAGTTAAGTTATAAACAGTGACAGAAATAAACAGTTTTCAGTTATGAAATTATTCAATAGTCAATGTAAGATAGATGTTGTAGCAGGATGTTCTGCCCTGATATGGGTTGTCTGTTTTAGCCTAGAATCTGGTGAGAAAATCCAAACAGTCCAAGCTGTCTGTGGTGAGTTACTGGTGGCACCGTGGTTCTGCTTTTAGTGTTGAATTATGCTAAAACCAGCCTGGTTCACCCAACTGCAAACACACATCCTGCTTTTTGAAGCAAGATTTGACAGATAAGCTGCTGGTCGGCCTTGAGAAATGTGACTGGCAATTACTTTATAACTATAAAAGCCTAGTCCAACTTTCATATGGCAGATTCTTCCACATACTTTCTTGAAGCATATGGAGCTTCTCCCGTGAAGCAAGGATGCTTTTTCATGGTTACTCCCCAGGGGTTAAGTGAAAGAGAGAGATCTACCCATGACAACTGTAGGGTGAGTGTATCCGTGCTTAATTAGACACTGATACTTTTGGTCTGTGTTTGACCCAGCCACCTGTGAGAGTTTGTTCTTTTCCTGCCCAGTTGTGAGAAAACAGGCACTGATAAATGAGAACTTCATCTTTGAAGGCAGCACTTTGCATAAATTAAAATTAGTTGATATCTCACTATTGGCTGATGGCCCTCCAAGGGCATTTGAAGGAGAAAGTGAAGAGGAGGGTGATGAAGTAAGCCCCCAGACTCATTTAGGGACGACCTCCCCAAGGCGTATCATGCAGGCGCAGGGAAATTCCAATGCACACAATCGTGCGCAGAATGGGTACCACTTACATAACGGGGGGAGGGACTGAAGGCCTCTAGCTGGGCAGTGCTGGCCACACCAACCCAGGTAGATGTCACCGGCTAATTGGATAAAAAACAAAGGTGGCTTGTGCTCAGGGTTCTCAAGCTTCACATGAAGGACAACGTTGCCTTTTGAGGGGACACCCGCGATCTTGTGAGCCTGCTGACACTCAGAGGATGCAGCCTCTGCTCGGGGGAATTCTAATCATTCTGGGGTCTGTAAGACAACCTCGTAAAACACACCTGTGTGAGTGAGGGTTTCACTGAGGGCTTATTTCCCTCCTTTCCTGCCTCTTGGTTTCTCGTTTTGTTGGCCACTTCTTTGTAATAAATATTGGGGTTTTTTGAGCTTTGAACAGTGTTTTAGTTTCCTTTTCAGCATCCCTCTGAACCCTCCCTGGAACAGTGAGTTACATCAATCTCTACTTAATGATTGTTTCCTTTTGCTAGGTTTGATACAATTGTGTTGGGGCCTTAGCAGTTTTAAACGAATATGCTGAGTTCTGAAAAGGCCAGGAGTTGACCATTAGACAGACAAGAACAAGTTTACGGTTACAAGAATGCAGAGGTCAGCAGAAAGCAGGGTGTGAGAAACGGTGATAACAGAAACTTTTCCCAGGAATGTGTGTTTTAAGACCACCAATCAATGGACTGCCTGAGGCGCGTGAACAATGTAGGCTAAGCAATCATAATAGCATGCTGTGCTCGTGATCGCATGTCCAGGACTCAAAAGATTATATATTGTGTAGCCTTCTGATAATAAAGCGGATTTGAATCTGCCTCTTATAGATGTGTCGTTTTTTCCCGCTCGCGTGAAATGCCTGCAGCATCTGGTGACCCCAACATACGTGCTTGGGGGGGATTGCATTGCACATCGGACTGCGGAGCCTGCGAGGAACCTGCTGCCAACGGAACTTAAGCTGGGCGCCCGAAGAAAGGCGGTTTGCGTGCACGGCTGGCCGGTGAGTCAGGGATAAGCAGGATGGAATTAACTGCTTTAGCAGTGGAACAGGCGGTTGTTGATAGCCTAATGAAATTGACTGACAAGACTAACGCTCAGCTACCGTCTTCGGTGCTGATAGATTTATTATGTTGGTGTCACCGTGGCCTGGCTCAGGAGAGCAGAGCCGGAGCCAAGCTGGAGCCGGGACTGGGACCGGAACCGCCTCAGATCGCGATCAAAACCACCCCGTTTCCCCCCCCCCCCCCCCATTCCCCCCATGGTGTATGCCGGAGACGGGCTGAGACAAGGCGGGGGGGGGGCCTAGGCAAGATGGAGCGCTGTTAGAAGACACGGGAAGGCAGAGGCTCAGAGCCTCCTCCCTCCTCCCCTTCCCCCCCCAGAGTGTTCTGCAAAGCACGGCAACTGTGGAATTCCGTAGAGCCCGCCCACAACATTCTTTGAACTTTTAACAATGTTAATGCAATTGAACAAGAGGCAAAGATATGTTTGCTTTGCAAGTTATGGTTTTCTCACAGCAATCACTCATGGATGCAAGACACGGGGTAAAGAATTTTACTCTAAGACTCCAAAACGAAGCTGCTGTAAGATTTAAGAGTGCCTGGGTACCTTGAAAAGAGCACAGCGACTGTTAAAGAAGCTCGGATGGCTCAGTTGGTTGAGCATGGGATTGCGAATTCCAGGGTCATAGGTTCGAGACCCGCTGTGGAACAATGTGCGGACTGTCTACAGTCCCGCGGCTACCCTCTTCTTTTTCCCAAGCAGACCCCTCTGCAAAATTGACTGCTCTTATCTGTGTCTGTTACGATATCAACTTAAAACTGACTGAACTATTAATAGCAACGGTTTGTAAGCTTTTTTGTTAACAGCGCAAGCGACTGAAAGAGGCGACTGCATACCAACATTCAGAAAGCATGGAAACAGCACTGGCAGGGAGGGCCGACACAGACCGGGACGCCCACGCAGCACCATGCTGGGAGCAGACCGAAGGCGGAGCCGCTGTTGATGGAGCTGCAGAACTGGGGCGCTGCAGGCTCCAAGCCAGAGCAGGGGCCACCGCCTGCGTTGAGGGTGTCTTGGAGGACCCAAGGCTCGGCACTTGTAGTGTTGCAGTGTGACAAAACTGCTAAAACTACAGCTGATTAAAAAAAAAAAAAAAAGTAAAAAGGAGCTTTGAAGAGAACTTCCATGTGCATGGCTGATGGTGCTTTTCACTGAGTTTGTCACAGTGTCACAGTTGACAGAGAAGTGGAACTTACTGAGGAATAGTTAAAAGTTTGAGAGATCTATGATTGGTCCTGGTTGCTTGGTTACTGCGATTTTGTAATTGCAGATTTTGCTTTTCCCCTTCCTAGCATCAGGTTAAGGTAAATTTCAGTTGGGAATTTAAAGTGTACACACATGGTTTTCTTCTCTTCTTTCAGTTCACCTAACATTATTTCTGTTATGCTGCATAACTTTTGGTATTCTATAGCAGGGCTAACTTACTCATGGGGCAAGTTATTGTCAAGAAAGCATTTTTACATGCCAAACATATTTTCAAATACAAGGAAATAGGAGGAGGAGAATATGCATGTGCATGAACAGGTGTTGGATCAAAAATGGATCTCATATAGGTTCATTAAGCTTTTTTGTTCCTTGTATTGATTCCTCTTCAGGATAGGTGGAGTTACTGAACATGACCATCAGAGATGGCAGACTGAGAAGCACACAACCAGTAATACTGGGATCTGAGATCTGTGGTTGAAATGCAAAACTATAATAAAAATCCCAGCTATGTGCAAATGAGGAGTGGATTGAGGTGGCCACCTTCTGAATGACTGGAAAAAAGCTGTATGAGTGAAAAAAACTGTGTAGATATCTATGTGTGTGAACTTAAAATACTTTATAAGTGTTAAGATTTTAAGAGGATGTATTATATAGATTTAATTATGGTAAGTTGATGCATGCTAGCCTTCAATGATTGGAAGCAAGAATCAAAGAGCTGCAGGTTAATGCTGGTCAAAATTGACTAAATGGTCTGTTGGTACATGGGAACTATCAGAATGGTTTTTGCCTATGGTCAAGACAGGTTTGCTTCTGTTATCTGTTTTTGTGGTTGTGCTACTAATGTTGCCATGTTTGGTGTCGTGTTTGCAAAGGGCCCTGTCTATACTCATTTTCATTCTGGTTTTATTACTTATTATTCCGTGTATTTTTAGGTGTCTTCCGGATTGTATTATTCGTAGCTTTGATTCTATGCTTAAACGAAAGGGGGGAATTGTTGGGGCCTTAGCAGTTTTAAATGAATATGCTGAGTTCTGAAAAAGCCAGGAGTTGACCGTTACACAAACAAGAACAAGTTTACGGTTACAAGAATGCAGAGGTCAGCAGAAAGCAGGGTGTGAGAAACGGTGATAACAGAAACTTTTCCCAGGAATGTGTGTTTTAAGACCACCAATCAATGGACTGCCTGAGGCGTGTGAACAATGTAGGCTAAGCAATCATAATAACATGCTGTGCTCGTGATCGCATGTCCAGGACTCAAAAGATTATATATTGTGTAGCCTTCTGATAATAAAGCGGATTTGAATCTGCCTCTTATAGATGTGTCGTTCTTTCCCGCTCGCATGAAATGCCTGCAGCACAATTGCTTTAATACAATTGCTTTGATATAGCGCACTATACTATTTTATGCTATGCTAATAATTTTTAGCTTTTACACTATGTAGTAAATAATTCTGATTAAGATCTTTTGTCTGTTTATTTGTCATAATAAAGAATTAATTTTATATAAATATATATGATTTTCCATCATTAAAACCTGTGGGACAAAAGTAGTTCAATCACACCTCTATAATTCCTTAAATTTAAACTGTTGACATAATATGAGGCTAAGATTGGATCCAGCCGCGTATAGGCTCCTCTCTGAGAAGGAGTGCAGAAAGCAAGGGGGCCCTTTCTGCACCTTGTAGCTCATCGAGAGGGTTTCTCTAATAAACTTTGTCTAAACCTTCCACTCCCCCATGACAAGATGGCATAGTTGGCAGGATAACAAACGATTTTGAGAAACAGACTAAAGGCTTAATGGAATATTTATGGAGGCACAGGACACACATTAATATTGATGATCTTTAGCCAGTGGATAACTGGTATGAGTGGGAAAAGACACAAGAAAAATAGATAAGAAAAGGGGATCACTGAAAGATAAAAAAGGAAAAGGTATTATTTGTCATGCCCTAAGATTATGCTTAAAGGCTGCATGGCAATGGAGAGAACAAATTATTAAAGTAACTTATAATCTGAGAGATGTTATTTCATGTAGAACTGCCTCTACAGTATCAAAAAGACATATTAAAACAGCAGTTAAAAAAATCCAAGAAAAAGACATAAAGCTTGGAAGAAAAATTAGAATTTGCATTATTACCCCCCCCCCCCCCAGTCCTCTAGATGTTAGGAAAATTAAAAAATTTATAGTATTACCTGAGGACTGGGATAGTGATATTTGGAAGTCCTGATGAAATTACTGGTGAGAGAGAATGGGACTCTGATGAAACAACAGAACTCCCACCTCTTAAAGAGGAAGAGATCTCAGAATTTAAAACAGATGTGTTTGTGTTTTTTTTAATAAAATTATACATGCCTTCCCACCCATGCAAAAATCCTTTTCTAGTCTTAGTTCTAGTGCCTGGACTGTATCTTTTGACTTTAGCATTATGCTCCTTGGAATCCTCTGTTTGACTGTGTACTCTTAAGCACAGGTAATTTTGTGAAATACCACCTGTCAGGACCAGCAAGCAGAAAGAGATAGATAAAGAGAAACTAACTTCTCATCACATTGCCAAGCAAACTGTTTCCTTTCTTGAAGGTAATGAAATTTCATTAGGGCAAAATCTCCTCAGGGTACAACCAAGGGAGCTGCCTCTGCCAGAGCCTAGGTGGCAAATCCCACCAGACCGATGTCTCACCCTGATTCAAAGAACTCCTTGAGCTATATGTAAAGCACACTTTTATTAAGGCCGGGGAGAGGCAGGGGGTTTTGTGCCCCCCTCTCTCCCCCCCCCCCCGTGCATTTCACCAAGTAAAGAAACACAACAGCTTTTTGACGAACACTGAATGGATAGGGACAGGGATCCCTGGAACAGGAGGCTTTCCTTTACCCCCTACTCCGAGGGGGGAAGTGTCCCCCCCCCCCGGTCCCTTCACCCCGCGGCGTCTCATGCGCACTGCAGAGAGGAATGGGGCCGTCAACCAGGCTGCAGGGAATGCAGGCAGAGAGAGTTTTATTGATCTGACAACAACTTAAACACCTTTCGGAGATATCACAGGGTGACCAGTGAGAGGTCAGGAGGTGTTACAAACAACCAATGATGACAAAGGGTTAACAACCAATAGATGACCTTTCAGTTATCTCTCAGACATTCTACAGGTACAGCAAGGGGTTTTGGGAACAAGAAAGGTTACACAAAGGTTTAGAATCACCATCTTGGACACGTGGTCAATTTAAGAACATTACAAACTCCTGCATTCTTTTATATGTAGCAGAGTTACCCCAACAGCTTTTTATACATTCGAAGGAGTGAGTTTCAAAATTATCTATCACATACACTCTTTACAAAGTCTGCCTTATCTAAATAGACATTTGGTTACCTAACCCCTATTCTTACCACTATAGTTACATAAAGTTTTATCACTTCAAACAGCTTAGGTTTCCCCCACCCCTCTTCTGTCTCCCTTGAAATGCTACATACTAGAAGTCTTTCCTGCTTTCCCTGACAGTCCCTTTTGTTTACATAAGCTAGCTTAATCGCCCACAATTTGAGCAGCAACCTTCTTTCAAGCAGTTACAGTTTCGCAGTCACACAACATAGGTAAATTTTACTAACATAACTAAATTTTAATTGTATTTTATCTTGTCTTTATTTCAACCCCACCATCAAGAAGGCACTACTGGCTACAATCACCCCCCTTTACGCACATCCCTTCATTTACTCCTTGGGCTAAATTACTGCAGACAAGCCCCAGTAACAACATCTCATCTGTAGGAAACTATGCCTTGTTACAGCTGTCCTCTGGCATGAGGAACTGCAGCATGTTAAAATTTAAAATGTTTCATGGGATAGTCTGACTTTTTTGACTGATTTCTGTATCAGATTTCCTTAGACATGTAACTCTTGATTTAGGATGCCTCTCAAACCTATTTAAATAAACAGATCTTTTTTGGAATGCACAGCTTGAAAGTTTTATTTTGGTAGTGGTGTGATGGTTTGGACTTGGCTTCTTGTCAAATGCCCACCCCCTCCCAGTAGCAACCCCTCTCTTCTCTCTTTCTGCTTTCCCCAGGGCAAAGGAAAAAAAACTATGCAAATTGAAGAATCCAAAAATTAAGTTAGTTATATAAAAAATATATATATTTTACATATATTACAGTTAAGATGCTATGTACACAGCAAAAGAGAATCTAAACACCCCCCAAAGGGATAGGGAAAGGGGAAAAGGAACAAAAGGGAATAAAAAAGGACACTGAGCAGATATACGCAATCAAACTCGAGAATTAGTAAAATAACGAGTAAAACAAATCTCACCACGTTCCTTAGAAAAAAAACCAGGATTGACACACACACGACCAGCACTCCCCAAGCCTCCATGTGGCAGGTCAGTGGATGCTGCAGGCCTCAGCCTTAGCTAAGCGAGACTAATGCAGGGACTCACTGGTCCTGAACCTCGCCGGAAGAGAAGAGAGCGAAGGCTTTTCCTCCTTTCTTATTTATATCTCGATTTACATAAAAATCCTATGGAATACTGGGAACACTGCCCCTTCCTTGGTTACAAACTGGTAACCAGGGAAGGCCTAGATTAAAACCGCCACAAGTGGCAAAACAATTTGCTTGGAATTTTCTCCACTAGTAAAGCTTTAAAACTACACAAGTACATATAATCAGAATAAAATGTTTTTCTATGTTGTAAAGATAGTGTGGTGTTCAGCACTCATAAAACAAATTTTCAAATTCATTATAACTCAAGGAGAGTAACATAGGAGAGTTCCATAAAAAGGACATGGAACTCCTGGAACAAGTCGAAAGTAGACTGCGAAGTTGATAAGAGGACTGGAGCACTTACCCTAAGGAGACAGGCTGAGAAAGTTGAGGTTGTTCAACCTGGAAAAAGAAAGGTTGCATGGAGACCTGTCTCAGTTTAAATGAGACAAGGGTCTTTTGCCGAGGATGAGTTATGAGAAAAGACCCAAACTCCTCCCTCTAAACAATTATAAATCTGAAATTAAGAGGCTCCCATTGAAGAAAAAACAAATTATGGAAAAGGAAAAATAACAGCCCTTTATTAAAAGGTATGTGTGTATTAACAGAAAACATGAAAAAAACAAATAAAACAGCCAAACAATACTCCTATACCCACAAATAATCCCCTTCAAAAAACAAATCGATAAACAGGCAAAGGGAAAAGTAAACAGTTCAATTTTGTGCCCTTTGGTGCAATTCCAACCACAGTCAGCAGGGGGCGCTGTTGGGTTACTGGAGATGCAGAACTTGAAGTGTCCTGTGCCCGCCACCAGGTGGCGCTGTGGGATCCCTGGTTACTACCACGTGGCGGGGGAAAGGGGAGGGGGAAACAGAAAACCCTCCGGAGAAAAAAAACCTTCTCTTCCCACACACTGGGAAAGGGGAGAGGGAGAAGGGGGGGAAAGGAAAAACAGCAACAAACAGAAAAGTTCTCCCAGTGGAAGAAAACTCACTATCTTTAGCTGGTCGGAATTTGCTTCAGGCAAAGCCTGCAGCTAGCAACCGCTGACCAGAGCAACAGCAGCAAACTTCCCCTCTGACAAGGAAAGGAAAAAAAAAACCAGGCAGCATCTGCAACTGTTTAGCAGGTCTCGAGCCCACAGGCACACCAACCTCTCCTCCTGACCTCTGTTCCAGCCACCCCCACCCACCAAAAATTCCTCCTCCCCCATTGCCCAGGACACGAGAGAGAGAAAAAAAAGTGCAGTTCCTTATCTACCCCATTGCCCAGGAGACTGATCTCTGGGCGATTAGTGAAGGAGCCATCCCTTTTGTTCACCTGATAGCTCTTAATGGCCCTGGCACATAGGGCAGGGGAAGGGAAAAAATTCCAAGAAACTAGCTGAACCATGACAAAATCTCATAGCCCCTTCCAGTATCTGAAGGGGCCTACAGGGAAGCCATAGAGGGACTCTTCATCAGGAACTGTAGTGATAGGACAAAGGGGAATGGTTTCAAACTGGAAGAGAGTAGATTTAGATTAGATATTAGGAAGAAATTTTTCCCTGTGAGGATGATGAGGCACTGGCACAGGGTGCCTAGAGAAGCTGTGGACTCCCCATCCCTGGAAGTGTTCTAGGCCAGCTTGGATGGGGATCTGAGAAACCTGGTCTAGTGAAAGGTGTCCCTACTCATGGTGGGGGGGTTAGAACTACATGATCTTTAGGGTCTCTTCCAACGTAAACTATTTTTTGATTCTATAACATAAAGGGAGGAAAAGGTTCTCTGGGATGTCTCTATCAAATAATATTAGCCTGTTCTCTTACTTCCCTACTGTGGCAGTTGAATCATAGAATTAACTGGGTTGGAAGAGACCTACAAGATCATCAAATCCAACCCCACTGTGGTTACTAGATCATGGCACTCAGTGCCACATCCAGCCTCATCTTAAAATCCTCCAGGGATGGTAAATCCACCACCACTCTGGACAGGCCATTCCAATGCCTGATCACTCTCTCTGTAAAGAACTTCTTTCTAATATCCAACCTATGTGGGATCTGGTTACAGCATGGGTGCTAGCAAAGCATCCTGGGAGTTGTAGTTGTAAGTACTCTGTCACACATGCGCAGTTAAATGCTTGTATAAGATTGGCTGATAAGGTCACGTGTTGTGACGTGTCAGCATTTGAAACCACTATATAAGTTTTGCCTCTTTCAATAAAGCATGCTTTTCTTACACACCATATTGGTGTTCTCATGATTCTTGGGACCCCTTAGTTATTATATTAATACAACTGCTACAAACCTAAACCTCCCCTGGCAGAGCTTAAGCCCGTGCCCTCTTGCCCTACTGCTGATTGCCTGGGAGAAGAGACCGACCCCCACCTGGCTACAAGCTCCTCTTAGGTAGTTGTAGAGAATGATGAAGTCACCCCTGAGCCTCCTCTTCTTCAGACTAAACAACCCCAGCTCCCTCAACCTCTCCTCATAGGACTTGTGCTCAAGTCCCTTCACCAGCCTGGTTGCTCTTCTCTAGACCTGCTCCAGCACCTCAGTGTCTTTCCTGAACTGAGGGGACCAGAACTGAACACAATACTCAAGGTGTGGCCTCATCAGCACTGAGTACAGGGGAAGGATCACTTCCCTGCTCCTGCTGGCCACACTGTTCTTGATGCATGCCAGGATACCATTGGCCTT
>NW_020956640.1:14035-20075 GCF_003031625.1 Empidonax traillii
ACCTCAGTGTCTTTCCTGAACTGAGGGGACCAGAACTGAACACAATACTCAAGGTGTGGCCTCATCAGCACTGAGTACAGGGGAAGGATCACTTCCCTGCTCCTGCTGGCCACACTGTTCTTGATGCATGCCAGGATACCATTGGCCTTCTTGGCCACCTGGGCACACTGCTGGCTCATGTTCAGCTTCCTGTCAATCAGCACCCCCAGATCCCTTTCCACCTGGCTGCTCTCCAGCCACTCTGTCCCCAGTCTGTAGCACCACATGGGGTTGTTGTGACCAAAGTGAAGGACCCGGCACTTGGCCTTGTTGAACTTCATCCTGTTGGAATCAGTCCAACTCTCCAGCCTATCCAGGTCCCTCTGCAGAGCCCTCCTGCCTTTCAGCAGGTCAACACTCCCTCCCAACTTGGTGTCATCTGCAAATTTGCTAATGATGGACTCAATCTCCTCACCTAAATCATCGATAAAGACGTTAAACAGGATCGAGCCCAGCACTGATCCCTGGGGAACACCACTAGTGACTGACCGCCTACTGGATGCAGCACTGTTCACCAACACTCTCTGGGCCCTGCCATCCAGCCAACTCTTATCCCAGCAGAGGGTACACCTGTCCAAACCATGGACTGTCAGCTTTTCCAGGAGTATATTGTGGGAGACAGTGTCAAAGGCTTTGCTGAAGTCTAGATAGGCTATCTCTACAGCCTTGCCCTCATCCACCAGGCGGGTCACCTGATCATAAAAGGAGATCAGGTTGGTCAGACAGGACCTGCCCTTCCTAAACCCATGCTGGCTGACTCTGATCCCTTGTCCATCCTGTAGATGCTGTGTGATTGCACTCAGGATGAGGGAAGGGTCTCAGCCAGGCGCAAGAAGCATGACACTGATTATGTGGATGATTATTATTAGATTTATTGCTAATACAGTAGCTAAATATTACCAGTGCAGTATCTAAATAACAACTCTATCTTCTATTACAATGGATTATAATCAGGTCGTGGTCCCCCCTGTTGAGTCACAAGTTCAAGTGAGACTTCTGTGCTTTCTAAACTTCTCAGAGAAGTCTTGGTGTGACTTGGTCCGTCTAATCTCAGATTTAGTCAGCAGTCTATGTCTAAAGGGTTATAGTATCAGCAGGTTTGGCTAGAAGAGTACAGGTTTACAGTCTTTGGCCTTGCAGAAGTCACAATTACAAAGCAACAAAGCACGTATGGAGTTACTTTAGGATTTTACCTCTGTATATGACCAGACATTAGCACTTTTACTCACCCATCCCACCCATCCAAAGTGAGACCCTGATGGAGGGGGGACCACCTAGAAGCTGCCTGCAACCTTAGGAGACTAATTTGCCCTATTGGTCTGGTGTCCAGCAGCATTTTATACCCTTTTGCAGGCTGCTACTGTGCACCAAAGTAAATTGAAAACATCACAACTCTCCTATCTCTGGAATGCATTAATTATGGAAGCATCCAGACAGTTCCTCCTGTAATCCCCCCCTTGTCTCAGTTTAATGAGACACAAGTGTTTTGCTGAGGATGAGTTATGAGGAAGACCCAAACTCCTCCCTCTAAGCAATTGCAAATCCGAAATTAAGCGGCTCCAATTGAGAAAGTGTGGAAAAAGGAAAAAAAATATAACAACCCTTTATTAAAAGAAAGTTTTATTGGCAGAACAATGAAAGGATCAAAATAAAACAACCAAATAATCCTATACCCATAATAATCCCCTTTCAAACAAACAAACAAAAAAGTAAACAGTTCAGTTTGCTCCTGTTGGTGCAATTCTAACCACAGTCAACAGGATCACTGGAGATGCAGAACCTGCAGTGCTCTGTGCCAGTCAGCAGGGGATGCTATTGGATCACTGGTGGTTGCCACGTGAGATTGGGAGGGGGGGGCGGGACAACCTGAGTGTGCTGAAGAAGCTAAAAATAGAGGTCTTCCCTCCCCCTCACCAGGAAAGGGGAGAAAGGAGGGAAAAAAAGAGAAGGTCCTTCCCAACGGGAACTCACTCTGTCATGCTGGCTGAGTGGTGTGACTTCCCCTCTCCTTTGATGTGCACAAGAACCTCTGAAAAAAAACCCCACGGGAACAGAGGAGGGGAAAGAAGGTGACTTGTTCCCCAAATGGTTCTTCTCCAATTCAAAATCAAAGCAGATTCCCAGGCTGGGTAGGACTGAGCTAACAGGGCAGCCAGGTTGAGAACAAAACCACCTCGGAACTCCTGTCATCCAAACTTTGTCCCAGCTCAGGCAGCAACAAACTCCCTGTCGTTTCCCAGGAGAGGAGAAAAAAAGTAAAAAAACCCTCCTCATTCCTCCCCACAGACAAGATCTTGAGAACCATCAACTTGGAATATTGTTCTACCAGCCACTTCTTTTGTGTTAGTCAATTGCTCAATCCACAACCAACCTGCCCATTCAACATCCCCTTCAGACAGTGGGCAGGGGAAAAGGACAATTTCTGCTTAGTTTTCAAGTGTCCCAGTTTAAATGAGACAAGGATCTTTTGCCAAGGATGAGTTATGAGAAAAGACCCAAACTCCTCCCTCTAAGCAATTATAAATCCGAAATTAAGAGGCTCCAATTGAAGAAAAAACAAATTATGGAAAAGGAAAAATAACAACCATTTATTAAAAGGTATGTGTGTATTAACAGAAAACATGAAAAAAATCAAGTAAAACAACCAAACAATACTCCTATACCCACAAATAATCCCCTTCAAAAACAAACCGATAAACAGGCAAAAGGAAAAGTAAACAGTTCAATTTTGCACCCTTTGGTGCAATTCCAACCACAGTCAGCAGGGGACGCTGTTGGGTCACTGAAGATGCAGAACTTGTAGTGTCCGGTTCCAGTCACCAGGTGGTGCTGTGGGATCCCTGGTTGCCTCCACGTGGCGGGGAGTAGGAAAAACAAACACCCTCTGGGGTGTGTCAGAAAAAAAAAAACAAAACCAAAAAACCTCAGTCCCCCTTCCCTTCCCACACATCGAGAAAGGGGGGAGAGAGAGAGGGAAAGGGATCAGGCAACTCCTACTTACTCCAGCTAGTCAGTCTCCTCTACGCCTAGTCCTTTCTCTCCACTGTTGTTGTGCCCGGACCAGTGTCAGGGAAAGAAAACAAATGGGAACGGTGAAAGGGAAAAAACGGTAAAAGAAAAACCTCCAGGCAAAAAAAATCCAAACAAAACAGTTCCTCTCTGATGAAAAAGAAATCTGAGCAGGACCTGCAACTACTAAAACAGGTCGTGGAGCCACCGGAACACCAGCCTTCACCCCCAACCTGTGTTCCAGCCACACCACAGCCCACCAAAACTCCTCCTCCCCTGTTGCCCAGGAGTCCAGAGAAAAAAAGGTAAATATTAGCTTTTCATCTGCCTCGTTTCCTAGGAGACTAATCAGACATCAGTGAGGGAGCAAGGTCTTTTTGTTCACCTAAGTACTTATCTGATAGCTCTTGATGGCTTCTAGACCAGGGGGGACAGGAAAGAAAAAATTCCTTGCTTAAGCTGAACCATGACACCAAGAACAAGCAAAATCATGATGTGAGAAATAAATGAAACGGCTTTATTACAAGCAGGGTTTCCATGATTGCCTCATGATGAGGAGTTTGTGATCAGGGGTGTTCTATAGTTGCCTATGGCTGCAGTTCTGTTGCAGCCATGACCTGTTAATAGTTGTGATCATGTTACTGTTGTTTGCTATTGTTGTGTGAAGGCGAACCGGGAAGCCTGTAAGGACAGACCAAAAACCTGATTATCTTTAGTTTCCATCACACCTATTCTCTGTCAAACTGCACTTCAGCTAAATGTGACCAACTGTGTTTTTTTACTCTACTGTCTGAAGGATGAAAGACAAGACCATACTGCTTTTTTTTTTTTTTTTTTTACTACTTCTCAAGTAAATCTGTGCACAACCTACACTTCCATACAGCACAGTGGGTGTTAACTGGATACCTCTAACTACCACTAGCCATCTGTGTGTTTCTATCTTCATTTGTACCTGACTTGTGGAAATAAACCCCAAAACTTGCCAAGAGTATTGAAGCAGGTATGTTTATTCACAGCACTGGGTGCATGGGGGATAATTCCTCCAATCATGCATGCCCATCGCCTTTGTTCAGCTCCTTTTATGCAGTATAATGTTACATATACATTAGTTGTGTTACATATGCATTAACTGTGGCAACAAATTCCAGAAAAGTGGGAGGAGAAATCATTAACATATACCACTCCTATAACTCTGCCTTGGAACACCCCCTTGGGGTTTTCTTTCAGGGGTTTTTGGGGGTCTTTTGGATGAAGTAAGAAGTCTTCCTCAGCTTGAACTTTTTACCTTTGCTAAGAACTGCTGAGTTGACACTGCCCAATTAACTCAAAACTGGTATCTTCTCCAGGAGCTTCTCTTTATCAACTTTCAAGGTCTCTTTCTCATGAGCTTCAAAGTCCCTTATTGAAACTCCAAAGTTTTCTGTTCCTGTTAAAGTCTTCATTATAAAATTAACTATATCCTATTTGTGAGTTAGCATAAGCAAGCAAGGTCCTATCCTAATTCTATCTAAAAATTACAGTCTTGTATTATTGCTTTATATTTTGATCACCCTTTATCATTAGGGAGTTTGTCAATTGTCTGGAGCTTAATGATAGTGACAATAGAGTTGAGTGTTTATAGGTAAGAATCAGGGGGAAGGCCAAAAGGGCATATACCATGGTGAGAGTCTGTTATAGACCACACAGCAAAGATGAAGAGGCAGATAAAATATTCTCCAAGTAGCTGGGAAAAGTCTTACAATTGCTAGCCACTGTTCTCATGGGGGACTTCAACTTACCAGATGTCTGCTGGAAATACAGTACAGCAGAGAGGAAACAGTCCAGGAGGTTCCTGGAGCACATGGAAGATAAATTCCTGACACAGTTGGTCAGTGAACCAACCAGAGGAGGTGCCCCACTGGACCTGCGGTTTGTGAACAGAGGTCTGGTGGGTGATGAGGTTACTGATTTTTGCAGCTCTCTAAACAGACACAGAGTCTAGTTTAGAAAGGAGACATTGTTTATTCTGCACAGGGTGCAAAGTGCAAGTTTCCACAAATCAAGTACACCAAGGGGTAAAACGTTACATATTTTATACAGTAAAATTTACATGAACCCATGTATCTAATACATATTCTCTGCCTACCTAATGCATATTTATTTGTGTGATGTAATCTTACACAATACTTGAAACACAAAGTTTTCTTTATTAAGCAACTTCCATTGTACAAGTTATCTGATGACATCAGTTATGTTTACAAAAGGTGAGAAAATTCAACCAGGGGACAGATAATTCAACTTGAAGAGGTCAATCTCTCACTTTTGAAGTTTCAAATATTTTATTTAAAACTTCCATACTTTCTTTTAATTAGTTAATGCAGTTTTTGAAACAAACTATTTTAGTACTTGCATGCATGATCAATGGTTTAACACAGCTCAAAACTATGCACAAAATCAGTATAATAATTAATATATAAACATTGCAGTAGGCTACAAAGCCAGCCTGTTAAAGACAATCCAAACCATCCATCTTCTATTGCAGTCCTTACATCTCTATTAAATTTCACTACTTGTTTTAATTTGTCCAATTGCTGGTCTAAATCCTTAGTTACATTGGGTATGTGTACACAACAGTTTTTGTCAGTTAGTTTTAAGCATTCCCATATGTAACAGGGTGATTTCGAAGGATGCCGAGATTGAAAACCAAGACACCGCTGAAAGTTCAAAAATAAATCCAATATTTATTACAAAAGTGATTAAATAAATGGGAACCCAAGAGACAGGAAAGGAGTGAAAATAAGCCCGCAGTGAAACCCCCACTCACCAGTAAATTTGGGTTCTGTAAATTTGTTTTCAGAAAATGCTTGTCCAGACCATGCCCACATTAAGTTTTTCCAGTTAATTGGAGTTATATTTGTTATATTAGGAAGTTGTACACACCAGGAAGGACTAAAAACTGCGGCATATTTACTTTCATATACATTTGGTGTGTCAAAGAGTGGGTCCCATGAGT
>NW_020956640.1:20617-43890 GCF_003031625.1 Empidonax traillii
ATTCACCTTTACTTGAACTGATAGATGGGTGAGGGGATTCAATTTGAGATAAGATGGTTACATTTACTTTTGGACATATAGTTTTGCAATATTTGCAATGTGACATCCAGTCCTGAGTTATATTAGGAGGTGAGGTATAAGTTTGGTAAAGGCCATGCACTATAGGAATACCTTTC
This sequence comes from Empidonax traillii, assembly GCF_003031625.1. Taxonomy (NCBI): domain Eukaryota; kingdom Metazoa; phylum Chordata; class Aves; order Passeriformes; family Tyrannidae; genus Empidonax; species Empidonax traillii. The sequence goes on from NW_020956640.1 coordinate 20,794, forward strand.
CAGAGTATTTGGGCTCCGTTGGTCTTGTTTGTCCACTGTTCAGGTAGGGGTAATGGGGCTGTCACACCAGCCGTGTTAAAAACAAAAGTTACAATGGTATCATAAAAAATCACAATCCTTATTCAGCAGACTCGTGTAATGTTCCATATATACCTTGATTGGTATGATTCCATATTTTCACAAATTCTTTGACTAGTTCTCAGGCGAGGTTGTATCAGGGTGAGTTCGAAGGATGCTGAGATTGAAAATCAAGACACTGCTGAAAGCTCAGCAATAAACCCAATATTTATTACAAAAGTGGCTAAGTAAATGGGAACTCGAGAGACAGGAAAGGAGAGGAGTGAAATAAGCCCTCAGTGAAACCCCCACTCATGCAAGCGTGTTTTACGAGGTTGTCTTACTGACCCCAGAATGACTAGAATTCCCCATAGCAGAGGCTGCATTCTCTGAGTGTCAGCAGGCTCACAAGATAGCGGGCGTCCCTGCAAAAGGCAACGTTGTCCTTCATGAGAGGCTTGAGAGCCCCGAGCACGAGCCACCTGCATTTTTATCCAATTAGCCAGTGATGTCTACCTGGGCCAGTGTGGCCAGCACCGTCCAGCTAGAGGCCTTCGGTCCCTCCCCTTGTTATGTAAGTGTACCCCTTCAGCGCATGCGTCAGAACTTTGGAATTCCCCTATCACATGCACTGTTTCACTCCAGGGGTCTTATCTGTTTGGATCTGGGGACTTTACTTCATCTCCTCTTCAGTTTCTCCTTCAAATGTCCTCTACAGACAATGAGCCAATCACAGAACACCAATCAAAACAGTTTATACAAGAAACTCTGTCTCCAAGGACAAGGTTCCTGTTTATCAGTGGACTTGGCAGGCAAGGAACAAAATGTTCACAGGTGGCTGGGTCAAACACAGACTAAAAAATATCAACATTTCCCAATGCAGCATACTCCATGTTCATGCACTAGTAACAGGTCTAAAGCGAGTCTGTTTTTGTAAAGGCCTTTTTCATGTGACCTGAAGTTGCATATTTAGGTCTTGTAGTTCCCCTTTTGTGGCACTGGCTAAGGTCACTTATGCTGTTAAATTATATAACCAAATTCCATTTTCTGATGATGTAATTTAGGGGCTAAATATTGATTCTAGTGCCCAACCTATAATGGTCCCAGTAGAAGGTTGTCTCCATTGGTCAGTATCATCCCATTTTATTTTCCCCCATGGTTGGTTCTCTAAGGGCTGTTTTCTCCACAATGGACAGAGTGTTAACATACCCAAGGTCTATTGTTTCATCCTCCCTGTCATTGGCAGGTGGGTTGTCCATGTTCCATCTTCACTTAGCCATACAGTGTGGCCCATGGAGGATACCTTATCCTCATTGCACCTATACCTTTTATCAGTTATTATATTTGTCCAACTGTACATCGACATCCTTCTCTAAGGCCTGGGCTAATGGTCCTATGGTTTGTATCTTGTTATACTGCTGCAGGCAGGAAAGAATGACACATCTATAAGATGCAAATTCAAATCCACTTTATTATCAGAAGGCTACACAATATATAATCTTTTGAGTCCTGGACATGCGATCACGAGCACAGCATGCTATTATGATTGGTCAGCATACATTGTTCACGCGCCTCAGGCAGTCCATCGTTTGGTGGTCATAAAGCCCACATTCCTGGATAAAGTTTCTGTTATCGCTGTTTTTCACATCCCGCTTTCTGCTGACCTCTGCATTCTTGTAACCATAAAACTTGTTCTTGTTTGTCTAACGGTCAAATCCTGACCTTTTCAGAACTCAGCATATTTGTGTAAAACTGTTAAGGTCCCAACATTATCCACTGTCCTAGTTACAGGGATAGGAGGTGGTGTTTAGCACTATGTGGGTGTGACCAAAGGGTCTATTCTACACCATCTATGTTGTGCCTGGTAGAGGGTCTCTTTAAGGCAGCAGGAGGAAGTGGAAGGGCAGGTGTTCATTTCCCTGTGAGGAAGAGAGGTACCTGCTTCACTGCAGGTCAGGGCCTCTCCATGAGTCTCGACCATTGTCAGAGAAACCCGATTTGAAAACCATCGCAGCCTCTGGCCACTGTTTTGGCACTATCGCTGCAGACTCCCAGACAAAAGGGAGCTGCCCAGGGCTACCCACCACCTGGAACTGCACACCACTCCAGGGGTTTGCACAATTGCTAACAGCTTTTCTCTTGCCACTACGTTTTACTTCTTTTTTCGCCTGTTGCTGTAGTTTCATGTTAGTTTGGTTTTTTTGGCTTGCTGATTTCACTAACTGCTGCCTGGGACCATAGCTGCCACCTGAGACCATGGCTGCCGCTTTGTTAGCTGCCACTACGCCTGGACCCATACCAGCATGTCATCAGAATTAATTGTTTTGGACAAAATAGTCTGCCAAGTTTTGCTTTACCCCTGTTCCCCATTGTTTTTTGTCTGGACAGGGAGGGCATTAAATGTTTGCCATACTATTTTCTTTCTTCTCCTGTGGCACGTGGTGTAGCACAGGAATAGGAGCCATTTTTTGTTTTGCCCTAGGGATGGGGGGTCAGGTAACATTTTGCCTTTGCTGGGTTTGTGGGTAAACCATTTTTCTCTGTATTGTCGTGTTATTTGCAAGTTCTAACTCAGTAAAATTGTGACTAATGTTTTTAAACACTCACAGTCTTGTTTTCTTTGTTTTCCCCTCCAATATCATTAGAGGCTGGCTCGACCATTCCTAACTTTTCCTCGCTGAGTTTTTAAAACCAGCACATACACAGAGGAGCAATCATATATTTTGGAACAATTCCAGTCACTATGTAATGGTAACTTTCCCTGGTTAGTTTGAAAAACAACATGGCTGCATATATTTCCATATGCCTTCCTCAGGACCTTTTCAGACCTTTAGGACATTGAATCCCCAAGGAAAATATTTGCAGTCTTATACAGATGTTCTCTGTTTCAATCCCATTTTGTTATGGAGTGCATAAAAGCACAATTCGGCACCACTCTTTGTCTCTTGTCATTTTCGATAGTTGCACAAATTGTTAGATTCAAACCTAAAGTTAATATTCCCTGTTCCTAAAGTTCTTCCACTTATTTTGGTAATGGTAGGCATGTTGTTACACTACTAGTGTTGTGGATTCTCCCAAAAGATTGGATTAATTGTAGAATAAGATTCATATTACTAATTTGAACACAAAACAAAAGGTAACAGAATACTAGCTCTCTTTGTACTTCCATTTTAAAGGAATCTCTTAGTTCTACCAAACTCAAGGTTAGCACTAACAATAATGTTGGTTGAAAATAATTATTACAATTAAAAATGCTACTACTCCTTGAGAGCACTCAAGTTTTACGTAAGACAAACCTCTTTTCCCAAGTACAGTTCATGGAATTACTTTCTTAATTTTTAATCCCAAAGGTCCAGAGGGAGTAACCTTCCATTTATCTGGTCCTGTAGTCTTCTTCAATTGTGAATAGTGGATCCACAGCTCCACTCTCTGAAATTTTGCAGTTGTGTGTGTTGGGAGGAGAACTTGACACGGTCCTCTCCAGCACTCTTTAATGGCTCGTCACTCCATGATTTCAAGTAAACCTAGTCTCACAGCTAAATGTTGTGGACAGGATGGTCCAATCCAATTGGGTTCTGAAGTTGAAGGTACCTGTTCATAGAAGACAAAACTTTCCCTAAAGAGATAACATAATTTTGCAAATATTCCTGACCTAAGATGTTTACAGAATGTGATTTGTAAGTAACAACCTGATAAGGCCTTCCAAACACAATTTCTAAAGAACTAAGTTTATCCCTGGATCTTGGAGTTATTCTGACTTTTAATAAGGCCAGTGGTAACACCTCGGGCCACTTTAGCTGACTTTCTTGGCAAATTTTGCTTAGCTGTCTTTTTATGGATTGGTTCATTTGTTCTACCTTCCCACTGGACAGAGGCCTCCATGGTGTGTGTAAATCCCACTTAACTGACAGTGTCCTCAACAGTTCTTTTTTAACATTAGCTACAAAGGGAGGTCCTCTATCTCATAACATTCCTAGGAATTATCTCTTTCAGTTGTATTTTACCTACCTCTCTAGCTTGATTGGTGAGACAGGGAAAAGCTTCAGGTCACCCAGAAAATTTATCTACCAATACACATAGATATCGATACCCATTTTGTTGTGGTAATTCTGAGAAATCTATTTGCCAATAATCTCCTGGTGTGTTTCCCATTTTGATTTTTCCTGGGGGAGGTCAAGGTTGGATTTGTGGATTATTTTTCTGGCACAGTTCACATTTTCTCACTATACTTTTTACAATGCCTCCCATTCCAATACCAAGAATTTGTAATTTTACATTATCCATCAATGCTTCAGCACCCTGATGCCTTTGAACTTTTTGGATTTTTAGCTTTTTATAGATTTTAGAAGTAGCTGTGTAGTAAATATAGATTTTTAATATAATTGTATAGTGTCACACACTTTAGAATAGTAGTTTACATTCACTAAGCCCTATTTCCCCATTTCATATGGAATTTTCTAAATTCCTTTAAGATTGTTTAGGCTTCTTTGAGGACAGACCTTCATTTTGTTTAAGAACATTTGCACCCCAGGCCTGAACAACAAGATGCCATCATAGTCCCAGCAACTTTCAAGCCTGGAATCCTGGAGAGGCTCCAAAGACAGTAAGTACCATAAAGAAGAGGAAGATGAGGAAGAAAGGGGTCTTCAGACTCCCGACTCAATTTCCAGAGAGGCGTGCCAGGGGAGGATATGGAAGGCTCAGATAGTTCTGGGATTGGATGGACAATACTATAAAATTGTAGAACCACTAGACACTGCTCGTGTGCCATGTATACTCCTTGCAGCCAGAAGGCCTTCATTAAAGGACTGCTCTCTATCTTATCTCTACTAAATTAAATTTACCTGAAGTTTTTTTAGCTCCCGATCTTAAGGCAACAAAAGCAACAGGTGTTTTTGTGTTCTTGTTCCATTACTTCTCTTAAAACCTAACTTGGCACCACAACTCTATTATCTTCTATGATCCACCATCCTTCCTCATTTTTCTGGGCTTCCAATAGCTCTGCTAAGTGATTGTCCTCTTTACTATACTCTGGAGCTTCCTTTAATTCCTGATATTTCTCTGGGATTGCTAATAAAACTTGGCCTTCAACTGCTCTTTTAGCTGCTTGATCAGCCAATCAATTTCCAATGTCCACTGGACCATTGTCAAAATGATGTGCTTTACAAATAAATTCCAGTGTAGTTCCTGTATACTTTTACTGGTTTTGAGATTAAACAACAGATTTCAGTTGTTTAAAAGAAAACAAGATCAACACTTCTTCTCTGTATGATGCTGGATTTAAAGGTCTAGGCTTGCATTTTTGAACAAGTCAACACCTTCTCAAAGTAGTAGGAATGGGACATGTTAAAAGCAAATACAATCACCTGGCAGGTGGAGCATCCGCATCCCACAATGTACCCCAGTAATTTTTGCTCAGGTCAAACCAGCAGCTTTTATGCTCTAGTTAAGCAGTGACATCTTGAAAGCAGAAAAGGTTTGGGTTCATAAAATGCATTAAATTCAAAAGTAAATGATGGTGTTGGTGGTGCAGTCTGTTTCTAAAGGATTAAGGAGCAATACAAAGAGTTGCTGAGGTGATGACTCCCCTCCCTCCTGCAGCCCTCCCACACCTGCCATGCCAAGGGATGCCTGGAAAAACAGGGATTAAAGGTCAGGCAAAGGCTGAAGAAGGCTTAATGAGCACCTGAAGGACTAAAATTCAAAGTAAAACTCCACAGAGCATTTCAAAAATGGGACAGGGAAAGGGGGGAAGAGGAGGTGAATTTTCTTCAGCAGAGGAGGCTGAGTTCCCCTCAGTGAGGGTGCTTGGGGTGCTCCTACGGGAAGAGAGGGGAAGGGGAGATTACTGATGGCAAAATTGGGTACAAAGAACTGCTCAGAGACTTTGGATCTTTTGAGCAGCAAGGTATTTATTCCAACATTGAGAAGCAAGCCAGCTCGTGCTGGGGGAAACTTGCTTAAAAGCATTGATGCAAAACAGGGTAATTTATACAGTCTAACTCCATGATTACAACATCTTAACATACATATTCATATGATTACAACATCTAATCATGCATATTGATAATAGGCAGAGTATGGGAAAAGTCCAGGCAGAACTTAGGGCACTGCTTTCCAGATTCTTCTTTTGGTAGTGGTCATTCTGTCCTTCAGCACTGAGTCTGGGGTTGTATTCTCATCTTCCTCAATTTGACCTTCTTGCCTTTTCATTGTTCTTGCCCTGCACACTGATGCTTGGAAAAAACTTTGGTTTCAGGCCTATTTCTCCTATTTAAATGTCTACCTTAACTTACTTTATTACCTCTAGGTCTTGTGTATATGCTTCCAGCATTCTTCTAAGATTTGGTCCAATAGTTAGAACAGAATGACTCTCTATGATGCATGTAGAAGAGATGTTAGGGGCCTCTCTTAGTTAACTCTTTTAGACCTGACTCTCATTTCAGTCCCCTTTTTCTTATTTGTGAATTCTTTCATCAAGTTCCAAAGGACTCTGATAGATATTGCATCATTGCCCATATTATCTGCGTCCTCCTGACTATGGCACTCAATCAGTACCACAGCCAAACATAGAAAAGGGATAACAGAATTATAACTGCTATTATGACCAACATTGGATGTATTAAATAGTGAAACACCTGTGTTGCTGTAGGGGAATACCCTGTAAAGATGTCCCACCAATGATGTTCTCCCACTTGCTCTACTTTAGTTAGGATAGTTTTTATATTCTTAGTGTCATGTTCCACTTGCCAGAGCATACGCTGTCGTTCTGTTTACTTCTTAGACCAGTTTTTCTATATCAGGGTGTATAAGCATTGTCTTATAAAGATTGATATCCATATCTATTTGCAATTTTGGTACATCATGATAAAATGTATAATCAACTTCAATCAGTTGTCTAGTGGTTACAGGAACAGTATAATCAAAATCATAGCCTATGATCTGAGTGAAATTACACACACAAAAATCAGTACCATTTGAGACTTCGTGGCAACAATCAATGGTAAGGTTAGTACAAAAGGTTCTAACACATGCACATCCATTTTCCACATAATAGATTTGTGACTGGGTCTTGTCATGGGGAAGCATCTCAAAAGTACATACACTTTCTTCAATATCTAAACACAAATCTTCATCTTCTACTACTGCATTTTCACAAATATATCCCAACTGTCTGTATCAGGGATTGTTGATATTTTTTTGGCCTGTGTTTGGCCCAACCACCTGCAAAAGTTTTGTTCCTTGCCTGCCAAGTTCACTGATAAACTGGAGCTTCGTCCTCGGAGACAGAGTTTCTTGTATAAACTGTTTTAATTGGTGTTCTGTGATTGGCTCATTGTCTGTAGAGGACATTTGAAGGAGAAACTGAAGAGGAGAGGATGAAGTAAAGCCCCCAGATCCAAACAGATAAGAGCCCTGGAGTGAAACAGCGCAAGTGCAAGGGGAATTCCAAAGTTCTGATGCATGTGCTGAAGGGGTACACTTACATAACAAGGGGAGGGACCGAAGGCCTCTAGCTGGACGGTGCTGGCCACACTGGCCCAGGTAGACATCACTGGCTAATTGGATAAAAAATGCAGGTGGCTCGTGCTCGGGCTTCTCAAGCTTCACATGAAGGACAATGTTGCCTTCTGCAGGGATGCCCACTATCTTTGTGAGCCTGCTGACCCTTTGAGGATGCAGCCTCTCCTTGGGGGAATTCTAGTTATTCTGGGGTTGGTAAGGCAACCTTGTAAAACACACCTGCATGAGTGGGGGTTTCACTGAGGGCTTAGTTTACTCCTCTCCTTTCCTGTCTCTCAGGTTCCCATTTATTTGACCACTTTCCATAATATATATTGGGTTTATTGTTGAACTTTCAGCAGTGTCTTGATTTTCAATCTCAGCATCCTTTCAAACTCACCCTGTTGGACTGTCCGTTAGGAATACATATCTCAGTACTGATTGATTGCCATCTGTCTTTGGTGCTATCATAACTTGCCCAAACATTATGGCCTATAGGCCTAATGATGACATTCTGGTGTATAGCTCCTAATGTCAAAACAGGAAAGATAATCTTTTCTTTGGCTGCACTGATAGTCATTACATAAGCTTCAATTTGTTCATATTGTGAATTGTAAGTAAAATTTACCAGCTGCCACCATGCCTGATAATTTTTCTCAAATTGGGTGGTAGAGCTGTTTCTGGCTATTATTTCCCTTATTTCTTGGGATAGTATTCCTGATGTTCCCTCCCTTAGTATTCCTGCGGCTACAGATTTTACCCACTGCTGAGTTTGGATGCACTGGATAGAAAGTGCAACCTTTTTGCTAATGCCGCCAGTATAGTTGGCAATTTTGAAAAAATCTTCAGCAGTGTGATTAGCTACTAATGTTAACAATTTAACTGCCAGTGATTGTGTTTCTGCTAAAGTGAGTATGGATGATTTTAAGGGAACTTTGAGCTTCCCCAGATCAGAAGTGACAACACTTAGCTTATTTACCAGCACTTCTTGGTCTATAGTGTTCAGTACACCTAATCCTCTACCAAACCATCCAGCAAGGTCTCTTTGCACTCTTTTACGATGGGAGCTGGCTGCCAGCCATGAGGCTTTGCTGTGTATAGGGCTGACAATCTTTTTGCAGGTGTGTTTTATTTGCCTGGATGTTTATTTGGACCCTTTTCAGTGAGTATGTGGGATCTAATAGTTTCTGCTCATTATATTGCCTTATTACATAGGGTCCAGCAAAAGTTAAATTGTGGACACTTTCACAGCTTTGAGAAGGGGTTGTAGGAAGTGAGGTGGTCCCAGCTGATGATGTAGCAGGAGATTTAGTAGTCAAGGCACCTAATGTAGCATTTATTATAAATGTCCTTGATATATTCCCCTCCTTGAATGACCAAGCACAAAGTGCAGAAACTGGTTTATCTGAGGTAAAGGTGTGCCACCATTCATCAGACTTACACATGCGTTCTCTAAGTATCTTTCCATAGTAAGCAGAACTGTTCTTTATGTCTAAGGAGTCCCGCACAGTAATATTAACTTTGGGTGTCCAACTAGTCAGTGAGGGTGGTTTGTATGCTCTACATCTGTCACAGTTTAATGAGAAACAAGTGTTTTGATGAGTATTGTCATGGTTTTGTTTTGGGTCAATTTGCTTTCCACTTCTCACACAATTACTATTAGTTGAGAGAAGGTTTTTGCAGACAAAAGAGAGACAGGATTTGGGGAAAATAGTATAAACATTTATTACTAGTAAAACAAAAACTACTAATAAATTAAAAACTAAAGAACTATATCTACAACAATTTCTACTCAAGTTGAAGTGCTATATATTTACAGAAATACTTCTTCCCCTTTTATACTAGTTCAAGGAGAAGAAGTAGTCTCATTCTCTATTTTCGGAGTTCCAGCTCTTTCTCTCTAGTAATAGATTTTCAGTAGCAGTAGTATTCTTGTTGCAGTTGGAACTTTTTCTCTCTCTTTCTCGCTCTGTGTTGGCTTCCAGGGCTGGGTTTACCCCCCTCCTGGGCTAAAACCGAAGGCTGGGGGTTACCCAGGTCCCGAAGGGTCTTCCTTCCATAGGCTTGCAAGGGGACACTTGCTTACTATGGATCTTCTTCCATAGGGTTACAGGGGATAATGGCTTAAGAGTTCACCCCTGTTTCCCTATGGAGGTCCCTCTCCATGGGAGAACAGTCCTTGATAGACTTCTCAGCATGGGTCTAGCACGGATCCACACACACACACACACACACACGGATCCCAACATCTCACATGGGCCGTCTAGCTCCAGCATGAGATTTCTCAGGGTCACAAAATCTTCAACAGCAGTATGGATCCACACACACACGGATCCCAGTATCCCACCTGAGTCGTCACTGCTCCAGCACAGGTTTCCCTCGGGATCACAAATGTTCACCAGGACTCTGCCTCACTTCAGTCCTTCTCATGAAGTCTTAGTTCTCTTTGGTACATCCACAGACTCCTCTATCAGCCGCATGGGGGGTCTCCTTACTCTAACAAACTTTTGCAAGTAGCAGGGTTTACTTTTCAGTCTTTTCCCTGCTGAAGAGAGAGAGCGAAAGGGGGAAGAAGCAGCTCTCCCCCCTTCAAACTTTTCTTCTCTCTCCTCTGGTTGCTAGTTTTGACCTTGGAGGTCCCTTATCTCTTTGCTGGAATTTTTCCACAGCGGTTTCTGTCCAAGCAGTCCGTCTTTTAAACTTTTTTTTTTCTTCGCTCTCTTACAAGAGAGAAGGGAGGACTTCAGTACTGCACCTGCTCCCCCCACCCCGGCCCAAGCCGGGGGAGGAGGGAGTCTGGCCCTGCTCGGGCCTGCTACTCCTCTCCCCTACATGACTGCTGCCCCCAATTTCAACTGCGCCAACAACCTTCTCTTCCATTTTCTTGAAGATGTAATTAGCAAAGGTGTCACTGGACTTTTGATTGGCCTTTTTGTCCGGAAATTACCTGGACAAAACCATCCTCGGCCCCAGGGATGGGCTGGTGGGCAAAACCACGACAGTATGAGTTATGAGGAAGACCAAAACTCCTCCCTCTAAGCAATTGTAAATCCAAAATTAAGAAGCTCCAATTGAGAAAAATGTGGAAAAAGGAAAAATAAAAGCCCTTTAATAAAGATATATGTGTATTGGTAGAACAATGAAAGAACACAAATTAAAAAAACCAAAAAATAATCCTATACCCTCCAAAAAATCCCCTTCAAAACAAACAAACCAACCAAAACAAACAAACAAAACTCCTCACCGCTCCCCACAGACAAGATCTTGAGGGCCACCAACTAGGAATGTGGATTTACCAGACACTTCTTTTGTGTTAGTCAATTGCCTAAGCCACAGTCAATCTGCACATTCAATATCCTTTTCACACAGTGGGCAGGGGGAAGGGAAAAGTCCTGCTTAGTTTCCAAGAAGCAAAATCATGACATTATCCACTCCTAATTTTTCCTCCCCATACCACCACACTCTATCAAATTAAACTTTTTGAACTCCATACATACATGCATTATTCTAAACTATATACACATTCACAAATATGTAGGTACAAATACAGATACAGAGTTATGGTCTGTTTACCCGAAGATAATATCCCATTGAGGTATGCACCAGGTTTCTCCATCTTCCTGCATTACCCACCATGTGACACCAGGTCTTTGGGCAAAAACAATCCCACGAATGGATTTGCCTTTGCTCTAGGCAGGATTAACCCAAACTGTTTTACCTAACATACCCCTAAGTGAATCACTGGGACTTTGTCTCCATCAACAGTGTGAAGGGACTCTGATTGGGCAGGGCCAGCTCTATTGACGGAGCCTCTAGTGCTTACAAACCATGTAGCCTTCCCTAGGTGTTGATCCCAGTGTTTGAAAGTCCCTCCACCCAATGCCTTCAGGGTGGTCTTCAATCATCCATTCCACCATTAAACCTTCCCAGTGGCTGCAACATGGTATGGGATGTGATAGACTCATTCAGTGCCACGCTCCTTCACCCAGGTGGTAACTAAACTGTTCTTGAACTGTGTCCCATTATCTGACTCAATCCGCTCTGGGGTGCCGTGTCACCACAGGACTTGCTTTTCAAGGCCCAGGATGGTATTTCGGGCAGTGGTGTGGGGCACTGGATGGGTCTCCAGCCATCCAGTGGTGGTTTTCACCATGGTGAGCACATAGCGCTTACCTTGACGAGTCTGTGGCAGTGTGATATAATCAACCTGCCAAGCCTCCCTGTACCTGTATTTACTCCATCATCCACCATACCACAGGGGTTTCAGTCTCTTAGCCTGCTTAAAGGCAGCACGTCTCACAGTCATGGATAACCGGAGAAATAGTGTCTGAGAAATAGATGCACCCCTCAGTCTTGTGCCCATCTGTACGTGGTATCTCTGTCCTGACAGCCAGAGGCATCATGGGCCCATCGCACTAAAAACAGTTCTCCTTTGTGCTGCCAGTCCAGATCCACCTGTGACACCTGGACTTGTGCAGCTCGGTCTGCCTGTTCATTGTTGCTGTGCTCTTCATTGGTTTGATTTTCAGGCACATGAGCGTCAACGTGGTGGACTCTCACAATCGGTTTCTCTACCTGGGTAGCGATGTCTTGCCATATATCAGCAGCCCAGGTGGGTTTTCCCCTACGTTTCCAATTGACCTTCTTCCATCTGTCCAACCACCCCCACAGGGCATTGGCCACCATCCACAACTCCGTGTAGAGGTAAAGTTTTGGCCACTTCTCTCATTCAGAAATGTCCAACGCAAATTGGACAGCTTTGAGCTCTGCGAATTGGCTCGATTCACCTTCTCCTTCAGTAGCTTCTGCAACTTGTTGTGTGGGGCTCCATACAGCTACTTTCTATTTACGTTTCATCCCTACAATGCAGCAGGAACCATCAGTAAAGAGTGCGTAGCGTATGTCTTCTTCTGGTAGTTGATTGTATGCTGGGGCTTCCTCCGCCCGTACCACCTGCTCTCCTTCTTCTTCCTCTGCTAGACTAAAGTTCTCACCTTCTGGCGAGTTGGTGATGATTTCTAGGATCCCAGAGCGATTTGGATTTCCAATGCAGGCGCACTGCATGATCAGGGCAATCCACTTGCTCCATGTACTGTCAGTGGCATGATCCGTAGAGGGCATCTTCCCCTTGAACATCCAACTCAACACTGGTAGTCAAGGTGCCAGGAGGAGATGTTCTTCTGTGCCAATCACCTCTGAGGCAGCTTGTACTCCCTCATAAGCTTCTAGGATCTCCTTTTCTGTTGGCATGTAGTTGGTTTCAGATTCTCTGTAGCTTCAGCTCCAGAATACAAGTGGGTGGCCTTGGGTCTCGCCAGACACCTTCTGCCAGAGGCTCCAGGAGAGGTCTTTATCCCCAGATGCAGAGTAGAGCACATTCTTCACATCTGGTCCTGTCCTGACTGGTTCAAGGGCTACAGCGTGGGCAATCTCCTGCTTAGTCTGCTCAAATGCTGTCTGCTGTTCAGGACCCCACTGGAAATCATTCTTCTTGCGGGTTACTAGATAGAGAGGGTTTACGATTTCGCTGTACTCGGGGATATGCATTCTCCAAAAACCTATGGCACCCAGGAAAGCTTGGGTTTCCTTCTTGCTGGTAGGTGGAGTCATGGTTGTGATCTTATCGATGACTTCAGTTGGGATCTGATGACATCCATCTTGCCGCTTTATTCCCAGGAACTGAATCTCTCGGGCAGGTCCCTTGACTTTACTCTTTTTGATGGCAAACCCAGCTCCCAGGAGAATCTGTATGATTTTCTTTCCTTTCTCAGAGACCTCTTCTGCTGTGTCCCTCTATATGATGATGTCATCAATGTACTGCAGGTGTTCTGGGGCCTCACCCTTCTCTGGTGTAGCCTGGATCAGTCCGTGGCAGATCGTGGGACTTTGTTTCCACCCCTGGGGCAGTCGGTTCCAGGTGTACTGCACACCCCTCCAGGTGAAAGCAAACTGTGGCCTGCACTCTTCTGCCAAGGGAATGGAGAAAAATGCATTTGCAATGTCAGTAGTGGAGTACCACCTCACTGCCTTGGACTCTAGCTCGTACTGGAGCTCCAACATGTCTGGAACAGTGACACTCAGCAGCAGGGTGGTTTCATTCAAGTCACGATGGTCCATAGTCCATCTCTATTCTCCATCAGACTTATGCCCCAGATGGGGCTGTTGAAGAGTGAGTGGGTCACTGCTTGGCCCTCCAGTTCATGAATCATCTTATGGATGGGGATCATAGTCTCGGTTTGTTCGATACTGCTGATGATGCACTATTGTAGTGGCAATTGGCACTCGCTGTTCCTCAACCTTCAACAGTCCCACAGCAGAAGGGTTCTCCGAGAGGCCAGGTAGTGAATTCAACTGCTGAGCCACCTCTGTCTCCACAGCAGCTATTCTGAAAACCCATCTATGTCCCTTGGGGTCTTTGAAATACCCATTCCTAAGGTAGTCAATGCCATGGATACATGGGGCATCCGGACCTGTCACAATGGGGTGTTTCTGCCACTCCTTCCCAGTCAAGCTCACTTCAGCTTCCAACACAGTCAACTCTTGAGACCTTCCTGTCACCCCAGAAATGGAAATAGTCTCTGGTCGCACATGTCCTGAGGGCATTAACATGCACTGAGTCTCAACTAAAGCCTTGTATTCTTGTGGGTCTGATGTGCCAGGTCATCAGATCCACACAGTCCAATAGACACAGTTGTCCCGTGCCTCTACCTGGTTAGAGGCCTGGCCCCTCTTATACTGGTCTTCTTCTGCTTGTCACAGTTTTCCTTCTGTGAATATCGATGGGAGGTACCTTCTAGAGGGTCAGATCCTTGCCCATGGGATACCTATACTGCACTCACTTTCACAGACTTTCCTTTTTTCCTCTCCTTCAACTCTTGTACTCGGGCTGCCAGGGCATGGGTAGGTTTCCTGTCGCACTGTCTCATGTCTTCTCCATGGTCAGATAGGAAATAGCACAACTCAGTTTGTGAGGTCTGTCCACTCTCTCTAGCTGGGAGGCGTCTGGTTCTCACTGGTGCCATATGGGAATTGTTTCTCTGGATCCTCTCTTTCATTTTCTCCTGTTTATCTTTCATCTCTGTAGTTAGGGTCTTGAGGTAATTTATCAATGTCTCTACAGAGGAAATTCAGGCTTGTAGTGGTCCTTGGATCATACTGTCTGTCCCAGTTTAAATGAGACAAGGGTCTTTTGCTGGGGATGAGTTATGAGAAGAGACCCAAACTCCTCCCTCTAAGCAATTATAAATCCGAAATTAAGAGACTCCCACTGAAGGAAAAACGAATTATGGAAAAGGAAAAATAACAACTCTTTATTAAAAGGTGTGTATTAACAGAAACACTGAAAAAAACCAAGTAAAACAGCCAAACAATACTCCTATACCCACAAAGAATCCCCTTCAAAAAAAACAAACCAATAAACAGGCAAAGGGAAAAGTAAACAGTTCAAATTTGCGCCCTTTGGTGCAATTCTAACCACAGTCAATAGGGGGCGTCGTTGTCTTGGCGACACCAGGTGGGACTCCGGTCGGTCGCCAGGGCCGCGCACGGGCAATCCGCTCCATGCTGGCAGCCAGGTGAATTTCCTGGGGAGTCATCGTTCTGTGCCCGACCCCTGCGCCCGTCGGACGACCATTCCAGGTAAGCCCGAAGGTGCTTTTTTTTCTTAAGGGTTATAAGCCTACCTTATAAGACGAGTTCGTGTATACTCGCTGGGTTGGGCTGAGAGAGGTATTTTTTTGGGGGAAGCCTAGGCACTGGTCGTAAGACGTGGCGAAAGCTGCGCTGAGCCAGTATTTGCCGTATACTGGATTTCGGCAAATTGGTTGTGGAAACAAGTTACGTAACTGTTTGTGGTATTTTATTGCTTGTGACATTTTATTTTTTTGTGGTATTTGCTGTTTGTGTGAGTCTGTTGTGCTATTGTGGGAATGATGCCTTTTAAAACCTTTAGAGCATTGTCCTGTTCTGAAACTAATATTCCTGAAGATTCTCCGCTCGGTCGCATACTAAAGCATTGGAAGGAGGGGAACTTTGGACAAGAACTAAGTAAAAAGCAGTTAATTGACTATTGTAATAATGTGTGGCCGAAGTATGATACTGAAGGGATGCAGTGGCCGAAAAACGGCACTATAACGCTAGAGATAATGTCTCCTTTACTGCAATATTTAAAAGACAATGATCTATGGGATGAAATACCATATTTAGATTTATTTTATTATCTGAGACGTAAACCTGAGTGGCAGAATGACTGTGGTGTGTTGGTACTAAAAGCATCAAATGACGAATGTGTGGGATGCAAAGAACGAAAGGCACGGCTTGTTGAACCGGAGGAAGATATTGCTTTGTTAGTCTCTCCGAGCCTTACCCCTACTGCGCCCCCATTAAGAGCAGCTCCCACACCTACTGCGCCCCCATCAAGAGCAGCCCCCACTCCTACCGCACCCCCATTGAGAGCAACTCCCTCACGCAGGTGAGATTCGCCCCCACCTATGCCCCCATCATCCTCGGATGAGGAGGAAAAGGAGCACACTGATAGGACTCCGTTAGCGGGACGGACTCGTAGGGGAAGGAAAGAACGGGGAAGAAGTCGAGAGCGGAGACATGGAAACGAGGAGAGGGCTGTGTCGCCCTCGCCCCCGAAATTGATGGTCCCTCTGCAAGAGGCAGTGGGGGCAGGAGGAGCGCGTGTCATGGTGAAAGTGCCTTTCTCGCCAAGTGATTTATTAATTTGGAAGCAATCAGCAGGGGCGTATAGAGAAAATCCTGAGCGCGTAGCGCGTGTTGTAAAAATGGTTATAAAAACTCAGAACCCGGACTGGACTGATTTGCAGGTTTTATTGGATACAATCCTAGATTCTACTGAAAAAGAAATGGTATTGCGTGTAATGGTTGAGAGAGCCAGAGAAAAGATACGCGCGCAGCCTGGGCAGGGAACGGTTAATGATTTAGTCCCTCGGGAAAATCCCGAGTGGAATCCCAATGCTGCAGCCGACTACCATGGGTTAAAGGTTTACCAAGATTTATTGATAGAAGGAATTCGAAGCGGAATTCCAAAGACTTTAAACTGGTCGAAGCTGTACTCTGTGCGGCAGGATAAGGCAGAGTCCTCCTCTGCCTTCTTAGAAAGATTAAAGGAGACAGCTCGAAAATATACAGATTTGGATGTAGAGGCTGAATCGGGGAAGTTACAGCTGGCTTTGATTTTCATGGGGCAGTCCCAGGAAGATATTAGAAAGAAGCTGCAGAAATTAGAAGGGGAAGAGACGTGGAATTTAGAAAAATTGTTAGAAGTGTCTTGGAAAGTGTATAATAATCGTGAGAAGGAGCAGACAAAGAAACAACAAGCGAGCATGTTAGCCATTTTGCAGGCAGCCGGAGGGAATTATGGCAGAGAGAATAGAAGCAGAGGGAGAGGAGTTGGGAGAGGTTTTAATAATCAGGGTGGATTTGGATTCCAGGGGGGATGTGGAAAGATAGGGTTAAATCAGTGTGCACTATGCAAGGGTCAGGGACATTGGAAGAATGAATGCCCCCTAAATGCGGGGGTAGGAATGAATTCATTTGCCGGGAACATGCCGGGTGCAGTTAATGGGACGCCACACGGTGTCGCTCAAGCATTTATGTTGCAAAACTACAATAGCCAAAGTTGACTAGACCAGGACCTAAAGGTTGTCCTGGAAATAGAAGGAGAACCTATGGAATTTCGCGTAGATACGGGAGCTAGTTTTTCAGCAATGAATCGGTTAATGGGTCCTTTAAGTAATTCAACTGTCCGTGTTGTGGGTGTATCGGGACAGGCAGAGGAACGTGCATTCTTGAGGCCACTGGATATCAAATTTAGGGGGAAACAATTGGATCACCAATTTCTTTATATGCCTAATAGCCCAGAGTGTTTGTTAGGGAGAGATTTGTTGTCCTTCTTACAGGCTACTATTGTGTTTGAAAATGGAAGGGTCAAGGTAGAAATCCCAGAAGAAAATGTAGCACAAATATTTACGGTAAAGGAAATAGAAACAGAAGAAATTCCTCAGGAAATAGAACACGCAGTTGTCCCTTGGGTGTGGGAGGTCGGGGTCCCGGGTTTATCTAAAGCAGCAGCTCCAGTAGTGATAGAACTTAAGGAAGGGGCACAGCCAGTGCGGATTAAACAATACCCAATTAGTTTAGAGGCGAGAAGGGGGGTAGTGCCTCTAATTGAACAATTTATAGTTCTTGGAATATTAAAGGCGTGTGAATCAGAATTTAATACACCAATCTTTCCAGTAAGGAAACCAAACAGGAAATACAGACTAGTACAAGATCTGAGGGCAGTCAATCTTTTAACCAAGGACATTCACCCGGTGGTTGCAAACCTTGTTAACATCTGTTTCTGAGAAATTTCAGTGGTTTTCAGTAATAGATTTGAAAGATGCATTCTTCTGCATACCATTGGCACCGGAGAGCTGGCACCTTTTCGCCTTTGAGTGGGAAAATTCTGACACGGGGAGGAAGAGACAGCTAACCTGGACGCGTCTACCACAGGGATATAAATCTTCGCCTACAATATTTGGTAATCAGCTAGCAAAAGAACTTGAAGAGTGGAAGACATCACAGGTAAAAGACTCTCCTTTTTCCTACATAGTATTGCAATATGTAGATGACATCCTTCTGGGTACAGAAGGATGAGAGCTGTGCTACAAGCTAACCATTGAACTGCTAAACATGTTGGGCCAAGCGGGATACTGAGTTTCAAAGGAAAAGGTTCAATTAGTTAAACAAAAAGTTATCTACCTGGGTTGCGAGATTTCCCAAGGAGTTCGGCGACTAGGCACAAACAGAGTAAAAGCTATCTGTGCTATCCCGGTCCCACGGAATAATCAGGAATTGAGATCTTTTCTAGGAATGATCGGCTGGTGTCGACTATGGATTCCTGATTTCGGACTCCTTGCCAGACCACTGTACGAAGCAGTGAAAGAGCCGCAGCTAGTTTGGAGACCGGCACAGGAAAAGGCATTCCAGGATCTAAAGAAAGCCTTGCGGGAAGCACCTGTTTTAGGACTGCCTGACATAACTAAAGATTTCCAGCTGTATGTCTGTGAAAGACAACGGTTGGCCCTGGGAGTACTCACACAACGACTGGGATCCTGGAAGAGACCCGTTGGTTACTTTTCAAAGCAACTGGACACTGTAAGTGGGGGTTGGCCTGGGTGTCTCAGGGCAGTAGCAGCAACGGTGATATTGATCCAGGAAGCACGTAAACTGACTCTGGGAAGGCATATTACAGTTTACGTGCCACATATGGTCATAGCAGTCCTGGAACAGAAAGGAGGACATTGGCTCTCCTCCAGCAGAATGTTACAATACCAGGCCCTGCTTAGGGAACAGGATGACATTGAATTAAAAGTTACTAATCATCTCAATCCAGCTGAGTTTCTCAGGTCCGCCCAGGAAGAGGGAGTCCTGGAACATGACTGCATGGAGACAATCGAACACGTCTATGCTAGTCGAAAGGACTTGAAGGATGAACCACTGGAAAACCCGGACTGGGAACTGTTCACAGATGGATCAAGTTTTGTGGAAAAAGGTACCAGGTATGCAGGGTACGTGGTGGTAACCCTACAGGAAGTTGTGGAAGCAAAGGCATTACCCCCGGGAACATCAACACAAAAAGCCAAAATATGGGCACTAGTAAGAGCCCTAGTCTTAAGTCAGGAAAGGAGAGTTAATATCTGGACTGACTCAAAGTATGCTTTTGGAGTAGTTCATGTACATGGGGCATTGTGGAAGGAGAGAGGGTTGCTTACTTCACAAGGGACAGCGATTAAACATCGGGAAGAAATTCTTCAGCTACTAGAGGCAATACACAAACCGTCAGCTGTAGCCATAATGCATGTGAAGGGACACCAAACCAGTTCGGAACCGGAGTCACAAGGAAACAGATTGGCAGACCAAGCAGCACGACGAGCAGCTACACAGGTATGGACTCAAATGGCTTTGCTACCAACTCGTGATAACCCAGCAGCAGTACACTTGGAAGAAAAGCCCCATTACACACCAGAGGATGAAAAGTTGGCCCACATGATGGAAGCAAAGAAAAATGTAAAAGGATGGTATATTACCCCTACTGGACAGGTAATACTGCCAGTCCGAATAATGAAGACAGTGCTTGAAATCGAACATGGTAAGTGCCACTGGGGTGCAGAAGCAATGGTTAAATTTCTGAGAAATAAAGTTTTCTCAAATCAGATGTTAACGCTGGCTAAAAGGGTGAATGCGACATGTCCAGCATGTATTAAAAACAATCCAATAGTGAGGAAACAGGTACAAATGGTAAAACTTCAGATTGGACAGCTTCCAGGAGACTACTGGCAGGTAGACTTTTCTGAATTGCCAAGGGCTCAAACATACAAATATTTGCTGGTGTATGTGTGTACCTTTTCAGGGTGGCCAGAGGCTTTTCCATGTAGAACTAACCAGGCTAAGGAAGTAGTAAAGACTCTTTTGAAAGAAATTATCCCGAGATTTGGAGTACCATTAGGATTATCTTCAGACAGAGGACCACACTTTATTGCAGGAGTTGTACAGGATTTAGCCACAGTGTTAGGAATAGTATGGAATCTCCACACCCCGTGGAGGCCACAATCTAGTGGGCAGGTGGAAAGGATGAATCAGACCCTGAAAAACCAATTAAAGAAAATTTGTCAAGAAGTGAAAATTCAGTGGCCCCAAGTTTTGCCTCTTGCTCTGTTGAGAATCAGGATTAAACCTAGGGAAAGAATTGGGGTAAGCCCATACGAAATTTTGTATGGAAAACCATATCACGCTGCGACGTATCAGGGTGACCCTCATGTAGTGGGAGACCAAGCTGTGTTTAACTATATCTTGTCTCTAAATAAGACTCTTTTAGCGCTTCGGGGAGCCTTACAGTGGAATCGGCCTTTACCTCTGGAGAATCCAGTGCATGACATTTCTCCAGGAGATCAGGTCTACGTGAAGAATTGGTCAGTAGAACCACTGAAGGAAACATGGGACGGCCCCCGCCAGGTGTTGATGACAACCTATACAGCAGTCAAGGTCGAAGGCATTGACAACTGGATTCATTACACGAGGGTCAAGAAGGTCCCTGTGCAGTGGACTGCAGAATCCATCACGCCGACCAGAACGGTGTTCCGGGCGGTCCAATAAGACTCATAGTGCGAATAGTAATTCTGTTACTGTTAATAGGTACCACTGATGCAGGTGTTACAATTACTGTGTCTAATCCTTTTGTTTTAGTGCCTGAAGGAACAAGTGTAAATCTGACCTGTTTGTTTTCTGAAAACCGGGAAGCTGAATGGGATGACGTGCATGTTTGGTGGCGATGGATGGATTGGGACCATGATATAACCCAAGGTGTGACCACGGTATGGAACAGGACCCAGCGAAAGGGCTATACCGTCTTGCAGGTACCCACTGTGACTCCTGAGGTCGATGGTGTGTATTCTTGCATAGTGTGGGTTCAAATGAGTTTTGATTACGAGTATGCGAGAATACACACGTTTAATTCCACACATAATAGGGACTCAGGCATACAGATACCCCTTCATCTGCAAGTTGATACATGGCATGGCCCTCCTCTACGGATTAATTGCACGTTTAAATTGAGCTATCCATGCTATGAGAACCTTGATCTTAAATGGTGGAAAATAAACATGACAACTGGAATATGGGAAAGACAAACTGAGGGAATTGGCTGGTGGTCTGACGAGGAGAATGGAATAGGTTGGTTAAATATTTCAAATCCAGAAGTAGGGGACACTGAAAGTACCTTTGTATGTGCTGTCTCTTGTGACGAGGAAGGGAATTATGGGATCAGGACAGTTAGAAGTGTGCCATATCAAGGCCAGGAAATTCAACCAGAACAGGAAAGTTATACCATAGCAGAAGGAGGAAATGCTACCCTGAGTTGCAAGATTCGGAGACAGCTTTTCTCGGACTATGGTTGGTGGTTCAAAGGTTATAACTTACAAAATGATTCTAAATATCGCATTGAGCAGGGGCCACAAAGTATTACTTTATCAATTCAATAGACAAGAAGAGGGCAGGATGAAGGACAATACATTTGCTGGATAAGTAATGATGACTGGTGGGGGACAGGAGTGACCTCTGTTTATGTAAAGACTGTGTGAATGACTCGACAGACTCATACATCACAGGCTCCACGAATCCCACACATTTCCTATACAGGAACCAAGCAAGAAAACTTAATAGTTGGACTAATTAGAGATTTTGGAATGATTCAAAATGTCTCTAGAATTACTGCATGTCTTCCACTGCCACATGCAGCTGGGGATCCGATCCCATGGGGAATAATACCGGTTCCAGAACTCCCGAGACTATTTGTTAATACCACATGGAGTTGTAAGTTTTTAACTAAATCTCACCCAGTAACGATAGATGGTTGTCTTTATGGAAGTGTTAAAACCCGAGAACAATGTGAACAGTTGTCAGGATTCCTCAAGTGGATAGATGGAAGTATGCATGGCTTGTCTGGACAGTGTATAGTTTCCCCTTCTATTAGTAGCATAGACACCTGTGTAAGGGTACAAGTCCAAATGGATGAGGGAAAATCGGAACAAAAGTGTCAAAATAACACTACTCCTACTACTCTGGAAAAGTGGCAAACAATTTGGGGACCTAGTTTATTAGAAACCTACAGCTATTTAGGGAAAGTACAATGGTGCATTCATTGGGTAGGTTCCAAAAACCAAATTACTCTTTTCTACATTCAAAACATAGGCAATGGCGGTAAATACTCTCACCTACGGATTTATGGAATTGCACTCGAGTTTACACATGTGACACTCCCAATGGTGACGTAGGTTTAATCCCAGTACGAATTCTGTTAAGATTGGGTTGTGAGTGTCGGGGATACAATCACTCCATATTAGGTTATAATAGCTCGCGTAGTGTAGATTGTCTCACCACTACTGTGAGCAGCCCAGGAAATCTAGTTTGGGTAATGGGACATGGACAATGGACCACTCATATGCCTGTAGATGGCCCTGCGACACAGATTACCTTAGGAGTTCCTACCCTATGCCCTTATTGGAAAACAGTGGAATTGACCACTACAGATATACAACCCAGGCGAAAAAGGGCCTTAGAGCAAAACCTAGATGAGTGGCATGACCCATCATCTGGAGTTAAATTTGGATGGGCATTAGAGTCCTTGTTTGCACCGATTGCATCTTATCATAACAGAGAGATGCTGTTCAAATTGATGAGTCAAACGGAAAGATTGGCAGCGGCTACCAAGAAGGGATTTAAGGACATGAATATCCAATTACAAGTGACTACTCGCATGACTATACAAAACCGAATGGCATTAGATTTAATTCTATTAAAGGAACATGGAGTTTGTGGTTACCTGCATGCACGGGATGAACACTGCTGCATCCACATTCCAAATGTCACACATGAGGTTGAAAATGATATTTCTCAGTTAGAACAAATTGAAGGAAATGTGCAAAATTTACAAAAGGATGCAGAGCATAATTGGATTGGTGAAATATTCAG
>NW_020956640.1:44178-77623 GCF_003031625.1 Empidonax traillii
ACATTCCAAATGTCACACATGAGGTTGAAAATGATATTTCTCAGTTAGAACAAATTGAAGGAAATGTGCAAAATTTACAAAAGGATGCAGAGCATAATTGGATTGGTGAAATATTCAGCTCCCTTGGTTTAAATGTTTCTGGATGGCTATCCTCAATTATTCAGTATGTTATAATGCTTGGAATTATAATCCTTATTGCTTTGATTGTATATAAGTGTCTCCTAGGACTGATTGTAAAAGAAGGGCAACACACTCGTCGAATCATCATGGCAGTAACACGAAAAGAAGCCATCCTCCCCAATGGCGAGTCTTCTGATCAGCGCGACTCATCTGATCAACGCGAAACTTCGATTTAGATAATTTGAGCATCCTTGCAATTAAAGATTGAAGAATGCTCAAAAGGGGGGAATGTTGCAATGATCTCTGAGTTAGCAGTAGAATAGCTAAAGGTTTCTGTATAGGCCAGGCCTCTGAGGCCTCAAAAGGATCGGAATGTGCTAGTTATGCAAGATTAAAATGAAACAATTATGAAAAGAGGAACTGAAGCATAGAGAACATAGTTTTCTAACCTACTGATAACCTGCACCTGGGTTGTGGGAGCTAGCTAAACGAATTATAGAGTTAGGCAACTGAGGATGATTTATGATGACCTTAGCTGGGAGTTAATTATTTGGATGAAATATTAAGTTTCACTTTGAAGTAGTAGCTTCGCAAATGTCCTTTGTTTGTCTGAGTGTATAAAAGATGTACTCAAAATGAAGGTTTTGGGATTCTGGCTTTGGGACGTGAGTTCCCCAGATCCCCGGGCCCCTAATAAAGCACCGGCATTAAACTAACACTCTGTTGGTTTGTGCTTCTTATCGTGGCGGGCAACAGTTGGGTCACTGGAGAAGCAGAACTTGTAACGTCCTATAGCAGTCACCAGGTGGCGCTGTTGGGTCACTGGAGATGCAGAACTTGTAAAGTCTGGTGCCTGCCACCTGGGTATGCTGTAGAAACCAATCCAACCAAAAAAACTGGATCTTCTTTCCCTTCCCACACACTGGGAAAGGGGAGAGGGAGAGGGGAAAAGGGACCAGACAATTTCACTTACTCCAGCTGATTGAAAACTGCTCTGCCCAGTCCTTTCTCTCTCTCTCCCCCGGGTGAGCTCCGTGCTCAGGGAATGATGAAAGGGAAAAAGTAAAAAAAAAAAAAAAGGAAAAAAACCCAACAGCTCCTATCTGATGAAAAATCCAGGTGAGGCTCCCAGCCGGTCAGCAGCTGAGAGCAGAGAGCAGCACACAGCCTCTCCGACATGTGCTGCAGCCCACAGCCCAGCCCACCCAAAACCTCCTCCTCCTCCCTTGCCCAGGAGACGTGAGAAAAAGGTAAACATTAGCCTTTCGTCTCCCCCGTTTCCTAGGAGACTAATTTTTCAGCCATTAGTGAGGGAGCTAGGTCTTTTTGTTCACCTAAGTACTCACCTAATAGCTATGCACAGAGGGCCAGGGGGGAAGGGAAAAAATTCTTTGCCTGGTTTACAAGAGCTAGCTAAACCATGACACTGTCATACAACCAAAGTTAATTTGTTATAGATGTCACCGGCTCTCGTTTCTCCCCAACCTGCAATGATGTCAGGTAACTGGTGTGTGCAGACGGCCCCATATGTGTGAAACTCCACCACATCTGTAGTGTACATTTAACCTTGTCTGGATCGTCAGAGGGTTGCCCATCCCTTCCAAACAGTACCTCCAACAGCGCCATTTCCCTCAGGCGTAGGATCCCCTCCTCCATGGTTTTCCAGCCCTTTGCATAACGGTCTGCCTGCAAGGAATCTCTGTAAATGAACCTCTCCCTCACACCGTCCAACAGCAGTGCCCAGAGAGACAGGGGCTTTGATTCTCTCACAAATGCCTCCTTGATACCCATATCCTGGGCAATAGACCTCAAGAACCTTGCTTCAGCACTGTCAAGGTTAATGGCATCACCTATGGAGTCCCAAACTCGGACCATACAGGTCAGTATGGGCTCATTCAGACAACAAATAACATCTGCCCATAAGCAGAGGTTGTTACATAATAAGGACTCATGATGATTTCCTCTTTTCCTGTTCCCTGGAAGTGCTGCACCATACGGAGTAGCTTCCAGTAGGCAACGGCCAAACCCCCACATGCAGCTGTCAACTGCCTCTTCATGGGTCTATCACAACCTCTCTCCCTCACGGCTTTCGTTATCTCTGTAGGGTTTAGGAGTTGTTTGAGAGTGAACCTCCATGTTGTAGGAGCTGAACAACTTTCTTGGAATTTACTTATATCCTCCCATAACCCATGCCATTCGAGGTTTTCCACCCCAAGGAAGGTTTCTGGGCATGTTCTCGATAATTCCTGGCCCTAGTTTCCTATATCAGATATACCATAATTGCACAAACTTGCATGAAAAGCCTAAAAAGTAAAACATCTCTGACATCTAAGGAAAATTTAAATTTCCCAGAGGCCATTGTATTGGATCTAAAGGGAAAATGGATGAAGGGTTGGGCAAATATACCCCCTTGTGTTTATCCATAGGGATGGGTGCCATTAAACCCCCAGAGGAGACAGTGGAGGCTAGAGAAGTAGTGTATCCTTGTGGACATATCCCAGATGAAAATTACAGGTGCTGAGTTTGCCATGTCATAAATCCAATGAAAAAACTCAAAGCTACTTATTGCAATGAGGGTCTTAATATCCGAGCTGAAATACATCAACAGGTGGGACAGATATCTTGGCATGGTTATATGCTAGAGGAAAGCAACGACCGCAAACCTCATGGTGCCTACAGGTTCAAAAACATGTATAAATCACACAAGGGCAGTTATTCCTTTTCCACTATTCTTCTTTTGGGGCCCACATTGGTCCCCAAAAATGTCTCAGTTTAATGAGACACAAGTGTTTTGCTGAGGATAAGTTATGAGGAAGATCCAATCTCCTCCCTCTAAGCAATTGTAAATCTGAAATTAAGAGGCTCCAATTGAGAAATATGGGAACAGGAAAAATAACAGCCCTTTATTAAAAGATATATGTGTATTGGTAGAACAATGAAAGAACACAAAGCAAACAAACAATAATCCTATACCCAAAATTATTCCCCTTCAAAACAAACAAATGAAACAAACAAAAAAGTAAACAGTTCAGTTTGGGCCCTTTGGTGCAATTCTAACCACAGACAGCAGGGGGCACTGTTGGATCATTGGTGGTTGCCACGTTGCGGGGGGGCCCTGGGGTGTGCTGGAGAAGTCGAAAATGGAGTTCTTCTCTCCCCCTCATGGGGAAAAAAGGGAGAAATGAGGGAAAGAAAAAAAGGTCCTTCCCAATGGGAACTCACTCTGTCCTGCTGGGTGAGTCATGTGCTGTGGCTTCCCCTCTCCTCTGATGTGCACAAGAACTACTGCCAAGAAAAACGGAGGAGGAGAGGCCTCCCGAACAGTTTCTCGCCAATGAAAAATCCAAGCAAATTCCCATCTGACAGTCAGACCAAGAACAAAAAACCACCTTGGAGTTCTTTCCACCCGGACCCCGTCCCAGCTCAGGCAGCAAAGGAGTCACCATCGTTTTTCAGGAGAGGAGGAAAAAAAAAAGTAAAATAAAAGAAACCCTCACCCCTCCCCACAGACAAGATCTGGAGGGCCATCAACTAGGAATGTGGTTTTACCAGCCACTTCTTTTGTGTTAGTCAATTGCCTAAGCCACAGTCAATCTGCCCATTCACATCCTTTTCACACAGTGGGCAGGGGGAAGGGAAAAGTCCTGCTTAGTTTCCAAGAACAAGCAAAACCATGACAACATCCAATTCGAGTTTTTACTCAATTTTTTCCTGCCAAAATACTAGCGCCTTGGTTTCAATTGTGCTAAACAGTCAGGATTGTTGCTTCTTGAAAGACTATAACAGATGCATTATATTTGTTCATCTGAACTGGTTGGGTCCTAGCTCTAGATCGTATCTTAGACCTGATAGTCCATCATAAGCCTGAGATCAAAGTGAGTTTTGGGCAGAAGTTTGATCTAACACCAGTGTACTTATCAAAATTCCAAAGAACAGTTTTGGGAAGGCTTGAGAGCAGATGGTTCTTGTTCTGAGGTCCATTCTTTCTCAGGGGTTCTCTTGACTTAAGAGTAGTGGATCCACATGGGCGTCTCTTTCACTCAAATTGCCATGAAGCTGGTCATCAACACCTGGAAAGGTCCATTCCACTTCTCTCATAGTGGTTCTCCTGAAAAATTCTTAACATATACCAAATCACCAGGACTGAATGGATGTAATTTACCATCAGGTTGCTTGGGCTGGTGTTCTAATACCACAGTAGCATTTTTCTGCAGTTGCTTTCCAATACTCATAACATAATCATACATGTAGTGATTGACTATCTGATCTAAAGCTTTGCTGTTTACATTCTGCATCATATAGGGCCTGCCAAACAAAATTTCAAATGGACGCAGTTTTTCTCTTGATCTTGGCTTGACCCTTAATCTGTCCCCCAGGGATCAGTGTTGGGCCCAGTTCTATTTATTATCTTTATTGACAAACTGAATGAGGGGATCGAGTGTACCATTAGTAAATTTGCAGATGACACCAAGCTGGGGGGGGGGTGGGGAGTGTTGATCTGCTGGACTGCAGGAGGGCTCTGCAGAGGGACCTGGACAGACTGGAGAGATGGGTTGATTCCAACGGGATGAGGTTCAACAAGGCCAAGTGCCGGGTCCTGCACTTTGGCCACAACAACCCCATGCAGCGCTACAGGCTGGGCAGAGAGTGGCTGGAGAGCAGCCAGGGACCTTGGAGTTTGGATGGACAGGAAACTGAACATGAGCCAGCAGTGTGCCCAGGTGGTCAAGAAGGTCAATGGCAGAACTGGGGCCAGAACTGGGAGGATCTGGGGGGTGGATAGATCTGGGATTGGATGGACAAATACCTTAAATTGTTGAACCCCTGGGCACCCAGTTCTCTATACTCCCATGGTGGTTGAAGGCCTGCTATTAAAACTGCTCTCTTATCTCTACTAATGATTGCCTGGTGAGTAATTTTTGCTCCTGTCGTGGTTTTGCAAGGCAACAGTGTCAATGCTAATAGGAGCATTTTCACTGCTCCAGGGAGCACTGAAGGTTTAGGAACACATCTGGAATGTTTGTACACCAACACATGCAGTACGAGAAACAGGATGAACTGGAAGCATTGGTCAATTCCCAGAGCTATGATATCATTGGTGTTAGTGAGACTTGGTGGAATGAGTCCCACAGCTGGAGTGCCAAGATGGAGGGCTACAGGCTGTTCAGGAGGGATAGGCAGGGCAGGAGAGGTGGAGGACTTGCACTGTATGTGTCATGGTTTAACCCCAGCCAGCAGCCAAGTACCATGTAGTTCCACCACTAATGAGATTGGGGTAAGAATTGGAAAAGCAAAAGCTAGAAAACTCATGCTTTAATAAAGAGAGTTTAATAGTTAAAGCAAAAGCCATGCCCACAAGCAAAGTAAGCAATTCTTTAACTATTTCCCATGGACAGGCAGGTATTCAGCCATCTCCAGGAAAGGAAGGATCCATCATGTGTAACACTTACTTGGGAAAACAAATGCCATCACTCCACATCTTCCCTCCTTCCTTCTTTCCCCTGACTTTATATACTGAACATGATGTCATATGGTATGGAACATCCCTTTAGTCAGTTTGGATCATTTGTCCCAGCTGTGTCTCCTCCCAACTTCCCATCCACCCCTAGCCCCTTTGCCAATGTTACAGTATGAGAAGCAGAAAAGGCCTTGGCTCTGTGTAAACCCTGCTCAGAAATAACAAAAACATCTCTATATTATCAACGCTGTTTTCAGCACAAATCCAAAACAGCCCCATACCAGCTACTGTGAAGAAAATGAACTCTTCCCCAGCCAAAACCAGCACAGTAAGGGAGAAATATGACTGCACAGCCCTTACAGTTAGGGATGATGTGGTTGAGACCCTCTGGGTGAGGATTAGGGGCATGGAAAACAAAGCAGCTGTCATGGTGGGTGTCTACTATTGATTGCCCAGACAGGATGTTAGCACTGATGACTTTGTCTATAGGCAATTAGGAGAAATCTCTGGATTGGTAGCCCTTGTCCTTTATGGAAGATTTCAACTTCCCAGGCATCAACTGGGAACACCAATCTTCTGTGACAAGCAAGTCTGGGAAATTGATGAAGTATGTTGAAAATAAGTTTTTGTCACAAGTATTCCATGAGCCAACTAGGAAAGATGCCCTCTGTTGCCTAAATGACTGTGGGGAAAAAAAATACTCTAAACCAAATTAGGTAGGAGATAAGGATACAAAGGCTTTAATGAGCCCCCAGGCTTTCCGGAATATCACCCAACGTGCACTCCCGAATATAGGTGTATTCAGTTTTTATAATGATTTTCACCCAATCCTCGTCCAGTCACAGGCTAGGTTCTGCCCCTGCCACACCTCTCAGGAATTGGGTCTGGGACCCTCTCTTCTTCATCTTCATTTTCCTCCAGAGCATGTAATGTTCTCAGAGGCCTTCCAGAATTCTAGGCCTGAAGGTTGTTGCGTCTATGGCTATATCTTCTTGCGTAGATTTTAGGGTGTTCTCTACAATTCTACCTTGAAAATGAGACTAAATAGGCCAGTGGAATTTAGGGGAATTGATATGGGAATGGGTTACAGGGTTTGCTATGTGTGGTTGGTGTGTTAAAGGGTAAAGGGATAATGTATTGCTACTTCTAAAATCTACATTCACTATATAACTACTTCTAAAATCTACAAAATTAAAAAAAATCAAAACTCCAAGGTATCACCTCCTAGAGTTGTTTTTTGTGAATAGGGAAGGATTTGTGGGAGATGTGATGGCAGGTGACTGTTTTGGCCACTGATTACAAAATAGTTGAGTTTAAAATTTTCAGTGTAATGAGAAAAAAATGTCAGCAGAGTTGCTACCCTGGATTTCGAGAGAGGAAACATTAAGTTATTCAGGGTGCTACTTAGCAGTGTCCCCTGAGAATCTGCTATTGAGGGATTTAGTAAGGCTTTTGATGCTGTTCCTCGCAGCATCCTTCTGGGCAAGTTGTCTAACTGTGAGATGAGCAGGTACACAGTGTGTTGGATGAAGAACTGACAGGACAAAGCTCAAGGAGTTGTAGTGAATGGGGCTATATCTGGCTTGCAATCAGAGGTGTTCCTTGGGGCTCAATTCTAGAGCCAGTTCTGTTCAATATTTTACCTGGATACAGGAGTTGAATGTACTATTAGCAAGTTTGCTGATGATACTAAACTGAGAAGTGTTCTTGACTCTCTTGAGGGACAAGAGGCCTCGTGGAGGGGTCTAGATAGATTGTAGCATTGAGCAATCATTAAGGGGATGGAATTTAACAAGTGTCAGATTCTGCACCTGGGATGGAGAAACACTGGACATAAGCATTGATTGAGAGAGGAGTGGCTGGAGGGCAGTCCTGCAGAAGGGGGTCTGGGGGTGCTGGTTGACAGGAGGCTCACTAAGAGTCTGCAGTGTGCCCTAGCAGCCAAGAGAGCAAACCACATCCTGGGGTGCATCAAACACAGCATAACCAGCCAGTCAAAAGAGGTGATTATCCCTCTGTACTCAGTGTTGATGTGGCCTCCCATTGAGTATTGTGTGCAGTTCTAGGCCCCACAATTTAAGAAGGATGGTACTCAAGAAGGTACTCCAATGCTTCCAGAGGAGGGCAACAAAGCTGGTGGAAAGCATGTCCTATGAGGAGTGGCTAAGAGCTCTGGGTTTGTCAAGTTTGGAGAAAAGCAGACAGCTGAGGGGTGGCCTCACTGCTCTCTACAACTTCCAGAGGAGGGGAATTGGTGAGGGAGGTGTTGATCTTTTCTCCCTGGTCTCCAGTGATAGGATGTATGAGAATAGTTAAAGGCTGTAATGTTTCAGGTTTCAGGAGGAGTGCCAGCAGAGCATTCTGGGAAATGAAGTCTCCAGGACTCCAGAGCACATGTGCAGTGAAGTGCCTTACTGTGATTGGTCAAGGTCACATTATGACATGTTACAATTTGAAACCACTACTTAAGCCTTTATCTCTCTCAATAAAGTATATTCTGTTACACACCACATTGGTGTCCTACTAGTCCATGTGGATTTCTTATTTATTATAATAACATTACCACAAAAAGCTGCATCAGGGGAGGATTAGACCTGTAGTTAGGAAACATTTCTTTACCAAGAGAGTGGTCAAACACTGAAACAGGCTTCCTAGAGAGGTGCTTGATGCCCCGTTCATGTCAGTGTTTAAGAGGAATTTGGACAATGCCCTTAATGATGTACTTTAACTTTTGGTCAGCCCTGAAATGGTCAGACAGTTGTATTGGATGATCACTGTAGGTCTGTTCCAACAACTATTTTATCCTATCCTATCCAATTTTAACATCACAGAAGATGGACATTTGATTGACAAATTTTATCAAAAACCTTTGGATAATTAATGGATGGGACTGAAAACAAGTGTCACAACTTAGTAAGCGCAGCCAACAATGCACTTCTTCCATTTGTATCTACATACCTTTGTGAGGTGCCTTTTTCGGCTATGACAGCCATTAAAACCAACTATCAAAATAAACTAATCTCAGAACTAGACCTTCAAATTGCTAAATAAAGATATTATCACAAAGTATTAAACCAAGATTTCCAAAATAATTAAACATATTCAATCACATTTCTGTCATTTCAAAATATTGTTACTAGTAATAATATTTTTTGTGAGAGAAAAACCATTTTGCACTTTTAATAAATAAATTAAAATTTAATAATAAATATTGTCTATTTAATCTTAACCTCATCCTTTAAATTTTTTATGTTTTAAAATGTTTATAATATATTATTACTGTAGTATTGGTATATAATTTAAATATAAATAAATGTACATATCATAGAATCATAGAATATCCTGAGATGTAAGGGACCCACAAGGATCATCGAATTCCATCTCCTGGCCTTGCACAGGACAACCCCAAGAATCACGCCATATGCCTGAGAGCATTGTCTAAACACTTGAACTCTGTCAGGCTTGGTTCTGTGACAACTTCCCTGGGGAGCCTGTTCCAGTGCCCAACCACCCTCTGGGTGAAGAACCTTCTCTTAATGTCTAACCTAAACCTCCCCTGACACAACTTCAGGCCATTCCCTCAGGTCCTGTCACTATTCACCACAGAGATCAGTGCCTGCCCTTCCGCTTCCCCTCATGAGGGAGCTGTAGACTGCAATGAGGTCTCGCCAAACTGCACACAGTATTCAAGGTAAGGCCACACCAGTGCAGAGTAGAGCAGGACAATCCCCTCCCTCAACCAGCTGGCAATGCTTTGCCTGATTCACCCCAGGACACAGTTGGCCCTCCTTGCTGTCAGGGAACACTGCTGACTCATATTCAACTTGCTGTCAACCAGTATCCCCACTTCCCTTTCCACAGCACTGCTCTCCAGCGTCTTGTCCCCCAGTCTGTATGTACATCTGGGGTTACCTGGTCCCAGGTGCAGAATCTAGCACTTGCCCTTGTTAAGCTTCATACGGTTGGTGACTGCCCAGAACTCTAATTTGTTTAGAAAGGGCCCATTTCTTTAACCTATATCCTGTACACCCATAAGGCAGGCTAACAAGCTTTCTCCTCTACACAGAGACATGGGCACATGGGGACAGGCACACAGTGACACATATGCAAGGACTCAGTGGCCCCCCCCTGCAGCACCTCTCTTTTGCAAGGCCAGACTCACAAGGGATGCAAGGCCACCTCTGGGCAGTCTAGGCTCCACACCCTTAGGAGCACCTAGGACACATTCTCCCGTGGATGTCCCTGAATCTAAGAGGGGAGTGGAAGGGAGGGATTTTACCCTCTTCCAGTGCCCTGTGGATTTTTCTCAAACCCTGCCCCACATCAATCTGTGACTGGGAGTCTTTCAGCTCTGGGCCAGGGTGGGGGCCCTGGCTTGGGCTGCCCCAATGTGGGGCTGTGAAGGAGGGGGATGAGGTACATGTAAAGAGCTGCAGGACACTTACGGGACACCATGGATCAGTCCAGCTGAGGATCACCTTAATGGTTCCCACAGATACTATAGCCTTAGCAT
The DNA here is from genome assembly GCF_003031625.1 of Empidonax traillii. Taxonomy (NCBI): domain Eukaryota; kingdom Metazoa; phylum Chordata; class Aves; order Passeriformes; family Tyrannidae; genus Empidonax; species Empidonax traillii. The sequence continues at coordinate 54,270 of NW_020956640.1, forward strand.
TCTTTCCTCTCAACTGAAGTGTCAGGGGAGCAGCTAAGACTCCTTTTGGGGGAAGAAACAGTCAACTTGGATATAATTAGAACATCTGCAAAACATTCAAGCAGTTCATTCAACAAAGTTCATACATGTATATACACATACAGGAGCATCTCATTAAAGATTGGAAGACTTGTCTGCAATCTAGAGGCAGAACCAATTGCTCACACCTCTTTTAGGCCTGCCCTTTGTTAAGGGGCCATGGTGGAGGTTTTTAAAATAAGGTGCTGCAAATATGGAATATAGGTCACTCATATAATTAGTCTTAGTATGGAGTATAATTGTAACCAAATGCTGTAGAATGCATGCCCATTCCCTTCTTTCATCCATCTCTTCTAGCTGCAGGCTACTTAGCCAGACATATTCACTGTACGGAAAGTTGCTAATTGGGAAGGACAGTGTGCTAGCAAGACCCTTCAGTTTTCCATCTCATTTGAGGTAGGGGATGAAGATCCATGCAGAATCTGGGATGCAAGGATTATTGACATGTTAGAAATCCCAGAAGTACCTGAGAATGGTCACACAGGAATTAGGGCTTCACCCCACAAAAAGGTGGCAGGGTCATTACCCAAATGAAGTGTATCTACACCAATGCACACAGCATGGGCAACAAACAAGAGTAACTGGAGGCTATGATGCAGCAGGTAAACGATGACATAGTTTCCATCATGGACACATAGTGGGATGACTCACACAACTGGAATGCTGCAATTGATGGCTACAAACTCTTCAGAAGGGATAGGCAAGGCAAGAGAGGCAGTGGGGTAGCCCTCTATGCTAGTGAGTATCTCGACTGTCTGGAGCTTGATGATGGTGCTGATGGAATTGAGTGTTTATGGGTAAGAATCAGGGGGAAGACCAACAAGGCAGATATACTGGGGGGAGTTTGTTACAGAAGGAACATTCTATAAGCAACTAGGAGAAGTCTCATGATCACTGAACCTTGTTATTATGGGGGACTTCAACTTACCAAATGTCTGCTGAAAATACAACACAGCAGAGAGAAAACAGTCCAGGAGGTTTCGTGAGTGTGTGGAAGATAGCAGCTCACAGCTGATGAGGGAGCCAACCAGGGGAGGTGCCCTGCTGGACTTGATTTTTGGAAACAGAGAAGGATGGGTGGATGATGTGATGGTCAGAGGCTGTTTTAGGCATAGTGATCACAAAATGATAGAGTTCTCAGAGAAGTAAGGAGGGGGAGTCAGCAGAATTGCTACCTTGCATGTCCGGAGAGCAGACTTGGACCTGTTTAGGGGTCTGGTTGAGAGAGTCCTTTGGGAAGCAGTCCTAAAGGGCAAAGGAGTCCAGGAAGGCATACTTCAAGAAGGAAATCTTAAAGGTGCAGGAGCAGGCTGTCCCTATGTGCCAAAAGAGGAGCTGATAGGGAAGAAGACCAGCCTGGCTGAACAGGGAGCTTTGGCTGGGACTCAGAGAGAAACGGAGAGTTTATTACCTCTGGAAAAAGGGACAGGCAACTCAGAAGGATGACAAGGACGTTGTAAGGTTATGCAGGGAGAAAATTAGAAGGCCCAAAGCCCAACTAGGAGTTAATCTGGCTACTGCCATAAAAGACAACAAAAACTGTTTCTATAAATACATCAGCAACAAAAGGAGGGCCAAGGAGAATCTCTATCCTTTCTGGGATGCAGGGAGGAAGCATAGTGACAAAGGATGAGGAAAAGACTGTGGTACTTAATGCCTTCTTTGCCTCAGTCTTTATTAACAAGACCAGTTGTCCTCAGCGTACCCAGCCCCCTGAGCTGGAAGGCAGAAACAGGGAGCAGAATGAAACCCCATAATGCAGGAGGGAATGGTCAGTGACTTGCTATGCCACTTAGACCTGCACAAGTCTATGGGGCCAGATGGGATGCACCCAAGAGTACTGAAGGAGCTGGCAGAAGAGCTCACCAAGCCACTTTCAATCATTTACCAGCAGTCCTGGTCAAACAGGGAGGTCCCAAGTGACTGGAAGTTGGCAAATGTGACACCCATCTACAAGAAGGGTCGGAAGGGGGATACAAGGAACTACAGACCTGTCAACCTGACCTTGGTGCCAGGGAAGGTCATGAAGCAGATCTTCTTGCGTGCCATCATGCGACACACAGAGGACAACCAGGTGATCAAGCCCAGCCAGTGTGGGTTTATGAAAGGCAGGTCCTGCTTGACTCAACTCCCTAGAAAGGGGAGATCCCCTGGCTATAGTGGGATATGTTAATCAGACTGTGGAAAGTGTGCAAAAGGCTGCTGTTTACAAATGATGTATGATAGGCAATTAACACTAAGACCTGAATCCCCTATGATGCTGCCTGTAGACCCTGAAAGAATGATTTCCCTTATCAGAGGTCTCCCTGAGGCTATGAAACCCATTGGCATTCAACTAAAAGGACAAATAGAAAGCCTCACCAAAGGAGAATGAACTGCAGCCACCTTAGAAGCAGCTTTAACCCACGGTCGTTACCATGGAGAAAATCAGATTTGGACCTGGGGGGAGGTGGCACAGGAATTAATTAATTATAGAAGAAAATATGGTCCAGTACCTTCAATTTCTACTGATTCTAAATCAATTCGGTGCACAGAGTGCAAAACAAGTATTCGTCCAGCAAGACTCTGTCGTAGTAAGTTGAGGACGGTCACAAAAAATAAATTTGGGCACTTTTACTGATGATGGCCGACATTCAGCTTTTATTGCTTCGTCCAGTATATTAACTTCTTGTTCTCACACATTTGCACTCACACTGTGTACAGAACCTTACATACCATTACTATTATTAGTTCTTTATCTATAATTTATTACCAACCTTCACATATAATCGGATGTTCATTCCTTATTTACCTTCTTTCCTTACTGGTAAGCTTGGGCAGGCAGGCAGCCATGTGCTCGGCGTGCTCCTGCAGCTGAGTGGTGGGTGGTGAGGGACTTGCTCCTGGTCCTGTGCCTTGTTGCCGCCCTGCATGCATGGGAGATGGTGCCGTGCCGATCTGTGCAGTTGACCTCGTGGAGAAGCTGTCGGGAGCTCTGTTTCGACGTCGGAGCGACGGAGCGGTTGGCGAATGGCTGGTGACCATGCAGGGCCGGACCGTGGGATGGGGCCACGCCGGGTCGGGTCAGGCGGGTGCAGGGGGGGGCTGGGGGGGGTCGGACGGTCCTGGGGGTTCCCCAGATTGTCGTGGGGGGACGGGTAGATGGTCCCGTTCAGAGAGGGGGGAGATCCCCAGGTTAGGCCGGGCCGGGTCAGGCCGGGCAGGAGCAGGGGGGTGGGCGGACAGACCTGGGGTTTCCCCGAGCCAACGTGGGGGGGCCGGCGGGACGGCCTTGTTTGGGCGGCCGCGGGTGGGCAGTGCAAAGGGGAGCTTGTGGTGGCACGCTGGAGGATGAGGTTTGGGGCAGGCAGTGGGTTTCTCTGGGGGTTGGGGGGGTTTGGGCTGGGCAGGGGCTATGGAAGGTGCCCAAGCCCAGGTGCATGCGGGGACCTCTTACACGTGTGCCCGCTCTTGCCCAGGGGTATGCCGGGATCGCTCCTCTTCGGGCGTTGAGGCAGTGGGAGAGTGGGAGTGGGATATGGGTTCGGCTGGAATGTGGTGTGTTTTTATTGTTGTTGTTTTGTGGGTTGTGTTCGGTTTGGGGTGTTTTTTTTGGTTTTGGGTTTTTTTTGTTTGGTTTTTTTTTTGTTTTGTTTTGGTTTTGTTTTTTTGGGAGTTTTCTTTTGGTTTTTTTTTCCTTGTTTGTTTGTTTTGTTTTTGTTTGTTGGTCCTTGCAGGTTTGTTTTTGGTTTGGGTTGGGTTTTTTTGTTTGTTTGTTTGTTTTGTTTTGTTTCATAGCATCTTAGAGGGGTGCTCAGGGCAAGGAAATGTCCCTAGGTTAAACTGTAGGAAGCTGTGAAGGAAAAGTAGGGAGAGAAGGACTTGTCCAAACTATTTCAGCATGCCCTTTTGAGGTTGAGAGCTGTGCTGGTGGTGGCATATGCCTCCGGTAGGGTCTCCCATGCCAGACAGGTCGAAACTGAAGGGTCAAATGTGTCCATGGGCAGGATGAGCTCACTAGCCTTCTGGCGGTCATCCTAGGAGAAGGACAACTCTAATTTCAAACCCGGGCCGATGGAGCTCACTTAACCCTTTAAGACCATCCATCCAAGAGAAGGATATTCTAACTAAACCTACGTCCTGAGGACCTCACTGTCACTGTCCAAGCTTGCTAGGCCCTGGCAGATGAACCTCAGGAGTAAAGGGTGGGACCAGTTCTGCGCAAGCTGACCCTCACCTAAAAAATCCACTGCGCAGGCTCGAGGATTATGCCCACACTTGTAAAGTCCTGCAGCGACAGGTGAGGGACAAAACAGCAGGTGATAAGATGCACTGGAAACCGCAGTCCTAACCCTGCATGCAGGCAGTTCAGGACATTGGTCGCCTGAGTCTGACCCTGGAGATGACAGACTCACTCGGCAGCATCCTGAATGACCAAGCAGCCTTTTTCAAGGAGAGCACTGCTTGCTCCACGCGGAGAGGGGCCTAGAAAAGGTGACCTAACCAAAACTCATCTCCACTCTTCACCTGGTTGGTTAACCGCGGCCAACGGGCATCTTGTGTTGCGGTCAAACAAAGATTAAGAGTAAAAGGCATACACCTGCCTCCAAAGGTGTACTCAAATTAACACTTGCATGCTGGAACATCAGAACCATACTTGATACTGCGAACAGTGGACGTCCTGAGCGTCGCTCTGTTCTAATTGCCCATGAACTGTCACGACTCAACATCAACATCACTGCTCTTAGTGAAGTTCGTCTTCATGAGGAAGGTAACCTTAGAGAACATGGTGCCGGTTATACACTCTACTGGTCAGGTAAACCCAGATCTGAAAGGCATTTCTCAGGAGTTGGCTTCATGATTAAAAACTCTATTGCCTCTAAACTTAAAAATCTGCCGACTGGTCATTCTGATCGTATTATCTCCCTACGCCTCCCGTTACACAACAAGCAACATGTTGTTCTCTTTAGTATATATGCCCCAACTCTCCAAGCTGACCCTGCTGAAAAAGATAAATTCTACAACGACCTACGCCGCCTTATCCAAAAGGTTCCTGCAGATGATAAGATCATTATCCTTGGTGATTTCAACACCAGAGTAGAAAAGAACTCTGAAGCCTGGAAAGGAGTACTAGGCAAGCACGGTGTTGGGAACTGCAATGATAATGGTTGCCTTCTGCTAGAGTTTTGTGCTGAGCAGCAGCTTACCATCACCAACACTATCTTTCAGCAGAAAGATAGTCTGAAGACAACCTGGATGCATCCTAGGTCCAAGCACTGGCACCTCATTGATTATATCTTGGTCCGACAGAGAGATATCCGCGATGTTCGTCACACCTGCGTGATGTCTAGTGCAGAATGCCAAACAGATCATCGCCTTGTGCGCTGTAAACTTAACTTCCACCTTAATTCAAACCTAAAAAGGGCAGCATTCCTAGAAGACTTCAAGTTAACAGTCTTCAAACAGCTACAGTAAGGGACAGTTTCCAGGCAAATCTCCAATCCAGGCTTGAAGTTCATTCCACAGATCCCTCTCCCGAAGCGCTTTGGCAACTTATTAAAAATAGCATTCTGCAGTCCTCTGAAGAATCCTTAGGGTTCTCCTTGAAGAAAAACAAAGACTGGTTTGATGAAAACAATCATGAGATCCAGGAATTGTTGAGTAAGAAGAGAACTGCTCACCAAGCCCACCTTGCTCAACCATCTTGTCATATAAGAAAAGCAGCCTTTCGACTTGCATGCAGCAAGCTACAACAGACACTCCGTGACATACAGAACAAGTGGTGGACCAATCTAGTGGAAAAAATCCAATTACACACAGATACAGGTGATTACAGGGGATTCTATGAGGCTCTGAAAACAGCCTACGGTCCTACACACCAGGTTCAAAGCCCTCTACTCAGTGCAGATGGCCAAATGCTTCTCACAGATAAAGTTTCCATTTTGAATCGATGGTCTGAACACTTCCAGACTCTCTTCAGTACTAACCGTGTAGTTCAGGACTCAGCAATGCAGTACATTTCACAACAACCAGTGAAAACTGAACTGGACACTGCCTCCACCATGGGAGAAACTCTTAAAGCAATACAGCAGGTAAAAACTGGTAAGGCAACTGGGGTTGATGGAATCCCACCTGAAATCTGGAAGCACGGTGGCCAAGCACTCCATGTTAAGTTTCACGAATTTGTGGTGCGCTGCTGGGAAGGACGTGAACTGCCTTCAGGCCTTCGTGACGCTGTCATCGTCACCTTGTACAAGAGGAAAGGAGATAAACCTGATTGTTCAAATTATCGAGGTATTACTCTGCTCTCCATTGCTGGTAAAATCCTTGCAAGAATTCTTTTGAACAGATTAATACCCACCATAGCAGAAGATCTTCTACCTGAGAGTCAGTATGGTTTCTGAGCCAACAGAGGTACCAGAGACATGGTATTTGTTCTCAGACAACTGCAAGAGGAGTGTCAGGAACAGAACAAAGGACTCTATGTTACCTTTGTTGATCTCACCAAGGCTTTCGATACTGTGAGCAGAAAAGGTCTGTGGCAGATTTTGGAACATTTAGGATGTCCTCCCAAGTTCCTCAAAATGATCATCTCGCTTCATGAGGACCAGCGCGGTCAAGTCAGATATGGCGACGCACTTTCTGAGCCGTTTCCAATAGCTAATGGTGTGAAGCAAGGCTGCGTTCTTGTACCAACTTTATTCACAGTCTTCTTCAGCATGATGCTCCAAAGGGTCACAGCAGACCTCGATGATGAAAACGGTGTCTACATTCGATATCATACTGATGGGAGCCTATTCAACCTAAGGCGACTGAAGGCCCACACTAAGACCTTAAATCATCTTGTCCGTGAGCTGCTTTACGCTGATGATGCCGCCCTCGTCGCCCACACAGAAGTAGTTCTGCAGCATCTAACATTCTGCTTTGCAGAGGCTGCTGAGCTTTTTGGTCTGGAAGTCAGCTTGAAGAAGACAGAAGTTTTATATCAGCCTGCACCTCAGGAAGTCTTTCATCATCCCCATATCACCATTGGTGAAACAGCGCTCAAATCAGTCCAACAGTTTAATTACCTGGGAAGCATCATCTCCTTGGATGGTAAGATTGATGCTGAAATAGACAACAGGTTAGCAAAGGCATACAGAGCTTTTGGTAAACTCCATAAAAGAGTGTGGCAAAACAAACACCTGAAGAAAAGTATTAAGATCAGCATTTACAGAACCATTGTACGGTCTACTCTTTTCCATGGATCTGAATCATGGGTCATTTACCGCCACCACTTGCGTCTCTTAGAACGCTTCCATCAGCGCTGCCTCCGTACAATCCTCAACATCCACTGGACTGACTATGTGACCAACACGTCTGTCCTTCAACAGGCAGCAGTCATGAGCATTGAGGCCATGCTGCTGAGAACTCAGGTGCATTGGGCAGGGCACGTCTCCAGGATGCAGGATCATCGCCTCCCTAAGATTGTGCTATATGGGGAACTTGCCACTGGCTGCCGCAAGAGAGAAGACCCGAAGAGGAGATACAAGGACTGCCTGAAACAATCCCTCAGCCTTGACCATATTGATCACCACCATTGGTCTACCCTGGCCTCCAATCGGGAGGCCTGGAGACACACCATCAATAACGCTGCTGCTGCTTTTGAGAATACACGCAGGATCACTCTCGAGGAGAAAAGACAACGCAGAAAGAATCACGTGTCATCTATATCACCTGGGGAGTCTTTCTGCTGTACCTTCTGCAACTGGACTTGTCTATCTCGCATTGGCCTTTTTAGCCATCAGCACGCCTGTAGCAAGCGTGGGTAGAGCCCCTTCTCAAATCTCCATTCCCGAAGCCTAGGCATGATGAGACTGGTAAGCACTGGCACCTTTTCAAGTCTTTCGCAGTCCCTGCTTTTCCCCAAGGAAATGACCTCAAAATGTCTAAGTCAAAATCCTTCACCCCTGCATCCTTCATCAGGGGCTCCGCGGGCTTGCTGCTCACTCCAACAAGACTCCAAAAGGTAACATTCTCCCCTGGACAAGGAAGACCCACTAAAACTGGAGGACACAGGGAAAAAAGGAATAACCTGTGGATTGCAGGCTTGCAAAAAGGAATCCCAAAATCCCTAATGGATGGCAAACCCATGGATAAATTAGAGATATTAATTCAAGAATGGCCAGCAAAGGAGGGATCCCTGAAAACTGTCCCTGCTACAGCCCCTCCCCTGGAGGAATCACAGAAAGGGGAGGTGATGGGAAACTCCTCTCTTTCTCCCCAATAGGTAAGCCGGAGGATGAAGGTTGGTTTTACGTTACACAGCTTACCAAATATTACCAAATATTCCAAAGGAGACTTGTTAATAACCTGTCCAATTGATCCCTGCAAAACCCCTGTAACTTTTTTAGTAGATACTGGAGCTCAAGTATCTGCCCTGAAAATTAAAGTAGCATCTGCATGTGGAATCACTCCCTCATGTAAAGGAAAATTTGTTGTGGATGCTTTTGGAAACATACAACCCCGGGTAACAGCAAAGGTAAGATCATAGAATCATAGAATCAGATGGGTTGGAAAGGACCTCTGAGATCATCAAGTCCAAGCCTTGATCCACTACCACCACAGTTACTAGACTATGGCACTAAGTGCCTGTCATGGTTTACCTAGGCAAGGAATTTTTTTTTCCCTTCCCCCAGGCCCTGTGTGTAGAACCATCAGGAGCTATCAGGTGAACAAAAGAGCTAGCTCCCTGGCTAATGGCTGAGAGATTAGTCTCCTAGGAAACAGGGCAGATGAAAGGCTATTGTTTACCTTTTTCTCTTGTCTCCTGGGCAATGAGGGAGGGGGAGTTTGGTGGGCTGGGATGTTGGTTGCAGCACAGATCGGAGGAGAGGTTCGGTGCTGCTCTCGGCTCCTCAGATGTTGGCTAACTGCAGGCCCTGCTTGAAATCTTCATCGGATAGGAGCTGTTGTTTTTCTTCTCCCCTGGAGATTTTTTTTTTCTTTTTTTCTTTTCCCTTTCACTGTTCCCCGGGCGAAGAGCTCCCCCGGGAGAGAGAGAGAGAGCTGTGCAGAGCAGTTTTGACCAGTCGGAGTAAGTGAAGAATATTTTTTGGTTGTTTTTTTTTTTTTTTTTTTGTTTGTTGTTGTTGTTTTTCCTTCCCCCTCTCCCTCTCCCCTTTCCCAGTGTGTGGGAAGGGAAAGAAGGTCTAGTGTCTTTTTTGGTTTTCTCTGACACACCCCACAGGACGTTTGTCTTTCTTTCCCCCTGTCCCCCCGTGTGGTGGTGACCAGTGATCCAACAGCGCCACCTGGTGACTGGAACAGGACACTACAAGTTCTGCATCTCTAGTGATCCAACGGTGCCCCCTATTGACTGTGGTTGGAATTGCACTGTGTTTCTGTTAATACACACATACCTTTTAATAAAGGACTGTTATTTTTCCTTTTCCATAATTTGTTTTTCCTTCAATTGGAGTCTCTTAATTTTGGATTTATAATTGCTTAGAGAGAGGAGTTTGGGTCTTTTCTCAGAAAGGAGGAAAAGTGGAAAAGGAATAACTGCCCTTGTGTGACTTTATACGTGTTTATGAACCTGTAGGCACCATGAAATCTGGGGTCGTTGCTTTTCTGTGGTATATAATTATGCCGAAATCTCTGTCCCATCTGTTGATGTTTTTCAGCTCAGATACTACGACCCTCATTGCAATAAGTATATTAGAGCTCTTGCATTGGTTTTATGACATAGCAAACTCAGCACCTGTTATTTTTGTTCGGGATATGTTCTCAAGGATATATTACTGCTCTAGCCTACACTGTTTCCTCTGGGGTTTTTAGGATAATGGCACCCATCCCTATGGATAAACACAAGGGCGTATATTTGCCCAACCCTTCATACATTTTCCCTTTGGTTCCAATACAATGGCCTCTGGGAAATTTAAACTCTCTTTAGATGTAAGAGACGTTTTACTTTTTGGGCTTCTCATGCAAGCTTGTGCCATGGTGTCATATCTAATATTCGTAGTTAAGGTCAGGAATTATCAAGAACGGGCACAGAAACCAGTCTCAGTGGTGGAAAACCTCGAATGGCATGGGCCATGGGAGAATATGGGTAAATTTCTAGAAAGTTGTTCAATTCCTACAACATGGAAACTCACTCTCAAACAACTCCTAAACCCTACAAAGATAATGACAACTGTGAGGGAGAGAGGTCGTGGTAGACCCATAGAGAGGCAGGTGGCAGATGCATGTGAGGTTTTAGCAGTTGCCTACAGAAAACTGCTCAGTATGGGTGCAACCTTCACAGGGAAAAGGAAAAGATGAAAATGAGAGGCCTGATACAAGGGTGACTCCAGATAAGGCAATGCCAAGGGACCAAACAAGTCAATGGAGGTTGTCCCTATCCAAAAGAGGAAATATAAGACCAAATCAGCCTGCCCAGTTGATGATGATGGGGTGAAAGGAGGGTCTCAACAGTTGACCGTGTTGGAAACTGAAGTGAGCTTGACCGGGAAGGAGTGGCAGAAACACCCCATTATGACTGGTCCAGATGCCCCACATATCCTGGGCATTGACTACCTTAGGAATGGGTATTTCAAAGACCCCAAGGGACATAGATGGGTTTTTGGAATAGCTGCTGTGGAGACAGAGGCAGCTAAGCATTTGAATTCACTACCTGCCCTCTTGAAGAACCCTTCTGCTGTGGGACTGTTGAAGGTTGAGGAACAGCGAGTGCCAATTGCCACTACAATAGTGCATCGTTGGCAGTACCAAACAAATCGAGACTCTATGATCCCCATCCATAAGATGATCCGTGAGCTGGAGAGCCAAGGAGAGATCAGCAAGATCCACTCCCCCTTCAACAGTCCCATCTGGCCTGTGCGTAAGTCTGATGGAGAATGGAGATTGACTGTGGACTATCGTGGCCTGAATGAAGCCACCCCGCCACTGAGTGCTGCTGTTCCAGACATGTTGGAGCTCCAGTACGAGCTGGAGTCTAAGGCAGAGAGGTGGTATGCCACTACTGACATTGCAAATGCGTTCTTCTCAATTCCCTTGGCAGTAGAGTGCAGGCTGCAGTTTGCTTTCATGTTGCTTTTGGTATAGAAAAGTATGACGAAGTTCTAATGTTGTTTAAAGTGAACATGTTTCCAAAATGGTGGTGTAACTCTTTGTGTAAACCTTTCTCCTTCCCAAGATCCCTTACCTGTATCTTTGGAATGTCTGAGAGATAACTAGGAACTCATCTATTGGTTGTTAACCCCTTATTGTCATTGGTTGTTTGTAAGACCTCCTGGACTCCCACTGGTCACTTTGTAATTCCCCCAAGAGCTATTTAAGCAGTTACCCAAAACAATAAACTCTCTCTGCCTGCTCTCCCTGCTTGCTACTGGCGTCCCGGTCTCTCTGGGGGCCATGAGGTGCTGTGAGGTGGGGGGGGGGAGGGGGAGAGCACGCTCGCCCCCAGAGCAAGGGGTAAAAGAAAAAACCCTTTGCCTGGGGTTCCCCCCTCCCATCCACATTCAACGTTCGTCATATGGCACCCCACATCTGGCATGACTGACCCCAGGGAAGAGGAGGCAGCTTCAGGGGATTATTTGTGGGTACTGGAGTATTGCTTGGTTGTTTTACTTGTTTTTTTCTGTGTTTCTGTTAGTACGCACATACCTTTTAATAAAGGGCTGTTATTTTTCCCTTTTCCATAATTTGTTTTTCCTTCAATCGGAGCCTCTTAATTTTGGATTTATAATTGTTTAGAGAGAGGAGTTTGGGTCTTTTCTCCTAACTCATCCTCAGGAAAAGACCCTTGCCTCATGTAAACTGGGACAGTGTCACATCCAGTCTCACCTTAAAAACCTCCAGGGATGGTAAATCCACCCCCTCCCTGGGCAGCCCAAGTCAATGCCAGATTACCCTTTCTGTAAAGAATTTCCTCCTAATATCCAACCTAAACCTGGCAGAGCTTGAGACCATGCCCTCTTGTCTTACTGATAGTTACCTGGGAGAAGAGACCAATGCCCACCTGGCTGCAACCTCCTTTCAGGTAGTTGTAGAGAGTGATGAGGTCTTCCCTGAACCTTTTCTTCTCCAGGCTAAACAACCCCAGCTCCCTCAACCTCTCCTCACAGGACTTGTGCTCAAGTCCCTTCACCAGCCTGGTTGCTCTTCTATGGACCTGCTCCAGCACCTCAATATCCTTCCTGAACTGAGGGGCCCAGAACTGGACACAGAACTCCAGGTGCGACCTCACCAGTGCTGAGTACAGTGGAAAAATCACTTCCCTGCTCCTGCTGGCCACATTGTTGCTGGTCAGGATGCCATTGGCCTTCTTGGCCACCTGGGCACACTGCTGGCTCATGTTCAGCTTCCTATCCATCCAAACTCCAAGGTCCCTTTCTGCCTGGCTGCTCTCCAACCGCACTGTCCCCAGCCTGTAGCACTGCATGGGGTTATTGTGGCCAAAGTGCAGGACCTGGCACTTGACCTTGTTGAACCTCATCCCGTTGGAATCAGCTCAACTCTTCAGTCTGTCCAGGTCCCTCTGCAGAGCCCTTCTGCCTTCCATCTGATCAACACTCCCCCCCAGCTTGATGTCATCTGTAAATTTACTAATAGTGGACTCAATCCTCTCATCTAAATCGTCAAGAAAGATAAATAGAACTGGGTCCAGCACTGATCCCTGGGGGACACCACTAGTGACTGACCGCCAACTGGTCCCACTGTCTGGGCCCGACCCTCGAGCCAGGTCTTAACCCAGCACAGAGTGCTCCTGTCCAAGCCATGGGCTGCCAGCTTTTTCAGGAGTATGCTGTGGGAGATGGTGTCAAAGGCTTTGCTGAAGTCCAGATAGACCACATCCACAGCCTTCCCCTCATCCACCAGGCAGGTCACCTGATCATCAAAGGAGATCAGGTTGGTCAGACAGGACCTGCCCTTCCTAAACCCATGCTGACTGTCTCTGATCCCTTGTCCATCCTGGAGGTGCTGTGTGATTACACCTAGGATGATCTGCTCCATAACCTTGCCAGGCACTGAGGTCAGGCTGACAGGCCTGTAGTTTCCCGGGTCCTCCTTGCAGCCCTTTTTGTGGATTGGCGTGACATTTGCCAACTTCCAATCATCTGGGACCTCCCCAGTGAGCCAGGACTGATGGTAAATGATGGAGAGCAGCTTGGCTAACCCTTCCACCAGCTCCCTCATCACCCTAGGATGGATCCCATCTGGTCCCATAGACTCATGAGGATCCAAGTGGCTTAGCAGGTCGCTGTTTCCTCCTGAATTACAGGAGGGCTATTCAGCTTCTTATCCCTGTCTACAAGCTCCAGAAGCCATCTGTCCTCAGGGCAACCTGTCTTACTGTTGAAAACTGAGGTAAAGAAGGTGTTAAATACCTCAGCCTTTTGTTTATCTTTGATAACTGTGTTCCCACCCATGTCCAATACAGAATGGAGGTTTTCCTTGTCCCTCCTTTTGCTACTGATGTGCCTGTAGAAAGACTTTTTGTTATCCTTAACGCAAGTGGCAAGATCAAGTTTTACCTTCATCTCTCTGATTTTCTTTCTGCAAGATCTAATTATATTCCTAAACTCTTCCTGAGTAGCCAATTCTTTTTTCCATAATCGGTAGGTTCTCTTTTTTACTGTAATTTCCTTCAAAATCTTCCTGTTCAGCCAGACCGGTTGTCTTCCCCATCGACTTGCCTTTTGGCAGACTGGGACAGCCTTCTCTTGTGCATTCAAGACTTCCTTCTGGAAGCATGTCCATCCCTCCTGTACCCCTTTGTTTTCAAGAGTAGTTTCCCAGGGTACACTCTGAACTAGTCTTCTGAAAAGACTGAAATCTGCCCTCCCCAAGTCCAGCATAGAGGTTTTGTTGATGACCTTCATTGCATCCCTGAGTATTGCAAACTTTATTATTTCATGGTCACTGTGCCCCAGATGGTCTCCGACCACCACATCTCCCAACAGGCCCTCTCTGTTTGTGAACAGAAGGTCTAGCGGGGCCCCATCTCTGGTAGGCTCATTTACCAGCTGGAGCAGGAAATTATCCTCTATACACTCCAGGAATCTCCTAGACTGCCTCTTCTCCACCATGTGGAGTTCCCAGCAGACATCCGGCAGGTTAAAGTCACCCACAGGAACAAGGGCTGGAGATTTTGAGACATCCACCAGTTGCCTGTAGAAAAATTCATCACCCTCATCATCCTGGTCGGGTGGTCTGTAAGAGACTCCCACCAGGATATCAGTCTTGTTGACCTTCCCCCTGATTCTGATCCACAGGCACTCAACCTTATCGTTACTGACTTCAAGTTCTACGGAGTTGTTGGGGTAGGCGACGGGTCCACAGACCCCCTGATGAAGGATACAGAGGAGGAGGATTTTGACTTAGATGTTTTGAAGTCGTTTCCCTGAGGAATTCACAGGAACCGTGAAAAACTTGAGAAGATACCAGAACTGACCAGTGAGAGAAGAATGTAAATAAGGATTGAATATCCAATTATGTGTGAAGACTAGTAATAAACTATAGATAGGGAGTTAATAATAGAAAAGCATGTAAGGTTCTGTTCACAGTGTGTGTGAGTGTGTGAAAAAAGAAATTATTAGGCTGTATAAAGCAATAAAGCTGACTGTCGGACCTTTTTTGGCCGTCCTAACTACTACTACACAGAGTCAAGAGGTTCTCTAACATACAGAGCCACCCCCTCACCTCTCCTACCTTGCCTGTCCCTTCTGAAGAGCTTGTAGCCGTCCATAGCAGCACCCCAGTCATGCGAGTCCTCCTACCACCTTTCTGTGATGGTGACTAAATCATAGCTTTCCTGTTGCACTATGGTTTTCAACTCCTCCTGTTTGTTACCCACACTGCATGCATTGGTGTGCATGCACTTCAGCTGGGCTGCTGGTTTCACTCTTGATGCGGGCTTTCCACCCTTAGGCTCATCTCTGGAGAGCCCGGTTTCAATCCCTTCCCCCTTCAAACTTAGTTTAAAGCCCTCCTGATCAGCCCTGCCAACTTATGGACTATAGTCCTTTTGCCCTTGCTAAATATATGAAGCCCATCTGATTTGATGGGCTGGTTACCAGGGGATTACAAAGCAGTTGAAACCCTAATGATTTTGGGTAAAGTTCCTGCTAATTTATTGGGGTTAGATCTCCTTAAAGGAAGGTCTTGGACTGACGAGGAAGGAAATGAATGGGTTTTTGGAAAAGAAATCCCACATCTGTGTTTACTAAGTCCTGCTTCTGCTCTTCCTCCCTCCCTAGTAACCAATGTCAAACCTTACCCCTTACCCTTGGGAGTCAGAGAAGGAATCACTCCAGTTATTGGAGATTTTAAAGAAAAAGGAATAGTGATTGCAACACATTCTCCTTACAATTCTCCTATGTGGTCCATCCAGAAGACAAATGGTAAGTGGAGGCTAACGGTAAACCATGGACACCTTAACATGAATAAGGGGCTTACTGCAGCAGTCCCAAATATAGCTGAGTTAATAGAATCATAGAATAGAATCATAGAATAGATTGGGTTGGAAAAGACCTCCAAGATCATCAAGTCCAACCCCTGATCCAACTCCAATTACTATATCATGGCACTAAGGGTCACATCCAATCTCTTTTTAAAAACCTCCAGGGATGCTGAATCCGCCACCTCTCTGGGTAGGCCGTTCCAATGCCTGATTACCCTCTCTGTAAAGAATTTCTTCCTAACATCTAACCTAAACCTCCCCTGGCAGAGCTTGAGCCCATGTCCCCTTGTCCTGTTGTTGGTTATAGCTACCATCCAAGAACAAACCCATCAAATTATGGCCACTACTGACATCAAAGACATGTTTTTTATGGTTCCCCTGCAGGAACAGGATCAAGAGTCCTTAGCTTTCACATAGGAGGGCCAGCAATACACTTTTACCTGTCTCCCACAAGGATTTAAACACTCACCTATGGCGAGGGGGGGTTTGATGCCTGCGATAGACCCTCGAGACACACCTTGGATAGGAGATAGTCACACACTGATGACCCCAAAATGACGTTTATTAAAACAAGACGTCAGTTTATATACAGGGGGATACAGAAGGTTTGGGAATAAAGGTGGGACCCCTGCTAGGAACATCAAATCCCAAGGGTCAGTGATAAGGGAATTTGGACGGATTGGCTGCAGGGAATGTGTCTGGGCCATATAGGGGAAGGGGGGAGCAAGGAAGGAGTGGTGAGGGGCACAGACAGGGGAGTTCTGCAGGAGTCTGTGAGGCTGTGTCTTATTGCTGGGTTTCAGGCACTTCCTGCAGCTGCAACTGTCAAAGCACTTCCAGATCGATTTCTTCCTCTGAGGCTCCTTTGCAGTCCTCCTGTATTTTTCTCCATTCTCTATAGGCTTCAGCTGACCCACCTCTGACATCTCCCCCTTTTGTGTTTTTCAGGACTGGAAAAGCTTGGGAAAAACTTTTAGTCATTGATTTTTTAGCACAAAAAATTAGACAGGGAAGGAAGACAAGGATGGAGAAAGTGATAATTAGAAACAAAGTGATTCCTTTCACAACCTTGTTGACCCAATCAGAAAGGGAAGGAAAGTGGAACCAACTAAAGAGACCTGAAGAACCTTTGTCTTGGTTTATGGTGATGTCACTAACAAGTTGTTTTAGAGTGTTGATGCTTTGGTACACACTCTCAGAGTGGTCTGAGAAGTTCAGACAACACAGCCCTTCAAATTCTTGGCAACTGTGGCCGTGGGCAAGAAGTAAAAAGTCGATGGTTGCTCTATTCTGGAGAGTAGCTTCTTTGATTTTCAGGGTGTCTGCTATCAGGCCCTCAATGGCTAGAGAAGTGGCATTGGCTTCTTTGGCCATCCAGCAGGCCATGTGGGCTAGAGTGGAGAGGGCTTTGGCTGTACCAGTTTTGGCAAATGGAAAACTACCCCAGAATCTCTGTGTGGGACCGAATTTGAAATTTGGGGTCACAATCTGGTGGGACATGGATGTTTAGATCATCCACCTTGGTTGGATTGTTTTGAGGGACCTTGCGTGCAGGTGGTCCAGAGTCAGGAGCGATTGGGAGTGGTCTAGATTTGGTGCGCATTAAAATAAATGATTTTTTGTTTCGAATGAGTTTGGGTTTGTCAGAAATTTGGTTCCTGATTATTTGTAATTTAGCTGGGTTGTACAGAGTAAGTTTTCCAATGGTACTTGGCCCTCCTACAGGGTTTTTTGGGATGCCTTGCCATGTTCTATCGCCACAGATAAGAAAGTAGGTGGAAGGCAGTTTAGTGGGTCGAGAGAAACGCTCTGTAGGAAGAGGGTAAGGTTGGGAGTTATTGCACCATGCGGTGGTGTTAGAATAGATGGAAGAGTTGGGAGATAGGTTGTAGGGTAAGGTGATTAGTAGTGGGTTTAAATCTAAAGCAAGTGGTAGCGACAGATGAGCCTAAAAGGTCTAATTCTTGGGGATCAGTGTCTAGGGTACCTAGATGAAGAAGGGTTTGGGAAATAGTGTTTGGAGACAAAAGGAGATTATCTACAAGGAAAGTGTTTTGGATAAACCTGTTCCAGTCAGGTATACCCACGAGACAACTTTTAAAGGGATGACTCACGCTGTCAAGGGAAAGGCACATTGTGTCTGTGTTGGTGGCTTTGGCTAGGGTGATCCAGATGTTTTGTGTCGGTTGCTGCATCCAGTCTGGAACTGTGAAGGTTGAGGTAGTCCACAGTGGAACAAAGAGGAGGAGAATCAGGAGGATCTGGAGTCCTCTAGGAAGGGTTTGATCCTTCTTGAGGGGACCCATCGTGGACCTGTATCAGTGAGTATGCATGCATGACCTCTTCCCCAGGTTATGATGGGGAAAGGCCCTAATCATTTGTCAGATACTAAGTCTTTGAAAAGTACTTTGGCTTTTTCAATGGGAATGGAGTTTGTTTTGCTAAAGTGTTTAAAAACTGGTGCCTGCCCGTCCTCAATCCTGTTGAGGAAGTTGAGGACGTACATGGTTTTTTGCAGACATTGTGTGGGGAGAGGCCACTGCTCTTTCATTTTTGCCTCTTCAACATGGACTTAAGTGTCTGATGAGCTCTCTCAATAATTGCCTGACCTGTGGGAGAGTGAGGAATACCAGTGCGGTGTTCCACACCCCACAAGGCTAAGAATTCCTGAGTGTTCTTTGCTACATAGGCAGGTCCATTGTCGGTTTTGATTTGTTTGGGTATGCCCATGTGAGCAAAGGCTGTGGTGAAGTGTTTCTGTACATCATGGCTCTTCTCACCAGAGTGTGCGGTGGCTACAATGTAATTTGAACAGGTGTCAATAGACACATGAACGAATTTTAATTTCCCGAAAGAGTCAATGTGTGTGACATCTGTCTGCCAAATTTGTAGTGGGAGCAAACCTCGAGGGTTTACTCCTTCTGCAGGCAGTGGAGTGATGAGCTGGCAGTCAGGACAGGCTGAAATGATGTCACAATATTGTTTTTGAGTGAGGTCAAATTCTTTTTGTAGCGCTTGGGCGCTCTGATAGAAGAAGTCGTGGGAGAGTTTGACTTGTTCTAACGGCTGTGGGATGACAGCTGACCCTGCTAAAAGGTCGGTTTGGCGATTCCCCTCTACTATTAGACCAGGAAGTGTGGTATGGGAGTGAACATGAGTGATAAAAAATGGTGAAGAGCGGTGATTTACAGCAGAAAGCAATTTTTGGAATAGCCGAAATAACTGTTCATTTTTAATTTCTTTGAGGTATGAATTCTCACACTGTTTAACAAGGTCCACTACGTAGACCAAATCTGAAATTATATTAAGGTTGTCTGGGAACAAAGACAAGGCACGAACAACTGCTGACAGTTCAACTAACTGAGGAGAACCTTGGACCTTGTGAATGTTTTGTTGCCAATGATCCTCCTCTTTCCAAACAATGACAGCATTTCCTGTGGTGCCTGAGCCATCAGTGAAGACTGTTAAGGCGTTTGGAAGGGGATTAGGAGACCAATTGGAAGTGTACTGAAGGGGAATTTTGTCTATGTTTTGGATAAATTTGCAAGGGGGGTAATGGATTTTAATTTCACCCGCAAAGTCAGATAAAGCAATTTGGAAGTCCAGGCTCATGATCAGGAGTTGTTCTAGATGTTGGGAAGTGAGTGGGAGGTAGATGTAGGCGGGATCTACACCTGCGAGTTCCCAGCACCTGGTCCTGCCCTTGTAACACAATTTGACCAATAGTTCCGGAAGGGAAACTATGGTTTTTGTGAATTGGTGGGGAAGGAAGATCCACTCCCATAGACACAGCTTACTGGTCCAATAGTGCAAAAGGTTGAGTGGATCCTCTCAGCACCACAAGAACAGCTTCTTCTTTCTCCAGGCGTCGGTGTACCTGAAAGAGATTTATTTTGTTGGCAATTAGTTTTAAGGCATCCCTAGCAGCAGGGGTTAGTGTCCGTGGGGATGTCAAGTCTGGGTCTCCCTTTAGGAGTTCAAACAATGGATGTAGGTCATCTGTGGAAAGGCCCACCACAGTGCGAAGCCAATTTAAGGTACCCAGAGTCTTTTGAAGGTCATTCAGGGTGGTGATCTGCAAGGGAATGGAGATTTTCTGTGGGACAATTGCTGAATTGGTGATTTGCCAAACCAGGTACTTCCAGGGAGAGGAAGTCTGGATTTTGGTTGGAGAGATAGTAAAGTTATTGCATTGCAGAGTATCCAGCACTGCGCTTGTCAGTCGTTGGGCTTTGGCATAGGTGCTTGCAGCGAGCAGAATGTCATCCATGTAGTGGTAGCAGATAGCATCTGGAAAGGCAGATCTGATGATAGAGAGGATGTTGGAGATGAAATGCTGGCAGATGGTGGGGCTGTTTTTTAGCCCTTGAGGTAGAACAACCCATTGATAACGTTGGAGAGGCTCTGCCACGTTCAGCGTTGGAAGGGAAAAGGCAAATTTCTCCTGGTCTGCAGGATGCAAGGGAATAGAGAAAAAACAATCTTGGATGTCAATAATAACAATGGACCAGTCTTTTGGGATCATGGCTGTTGAAGGCATCCCTAGTTGTAAGGCTCCCATTGGCTTGATGACAGCATTAATTGCTCGGAGGTCATGGAGTAGCCTCCATTTACCTGAGGATTTTTTGATACAAAAGATGGGAGAATTCCAGGGGCTGTTAGATGGAGTGATGTGGCCCAGTTTTAATTCTTCTTGGACTAAGTCTTGTAAGATGGAGAGTCTTTCTCCTCTAACTGGTCACTGGTCTACCCAGATTGGGGAGGAGGGAACCCAATCCAGGCGAAGTGGTTGGCTGTGTCCAGCGGCCGTTAGGACAAATTTGAGGGGAGGAAAACACCCCATTGGTCCAAAATGTCTCTCCCCCATAGGGTAAAGGGGAGGTTTAAAATGTATGGCCTGGTGGTAGCCACTTGGTTTTCAGGGTTGGTTACCTGAATGATGTCTTGACTTTGTATGGGAGTCTGTGGACCGCCTATACCTGTGATTTCTGTGTCGCTTTTTGTTGTGTTCCAGTGTGTAGGCCAGTGATATGATGTTATAATTGTCATGTCTGCTCCCGTGTCTAGCATTCCACTAACCATGATCTCCTGGTTTGCTGTTGGAGAGTAAAGGTGACATGTTACATGGGTCAGTTGTGGGAAATTTGTTTGACCCAGTTTACCATGAGGTGGTCTCCTCGGGCGCAGTCTTCCAGGAGTTGCAGAGACTGCAGTCAAGCTAGTGGAACATCGGTGTATAGTCGAGCTGGAAGAGAAGAGGCTTGGACATTTATGGTTAGGGTATGTGGACTCAGGTTAGACAGTATTTCTGGGATAACAATTATCCCTTTGTCATGGCATTCTAAGTGTGAAGTCAGTAGGAATTTGTCATTTTTGTTTGGGATTTGGTTTGGGCGAACAGAGACTGCTATGATGTCGAGAGTCTCTAGGATTATGTTGTCTGTGGGAAATAAAAAGATTTCTGTCAAGTCATTAGTGGATGGAGGTTCAGGACTCTTGGGGTCATCATGTGGTCCCACACGCTCTACCATCCGTTTCCCTGGATGATACGGTGAGACTGCTGGTTATGGGCTCGGCTGTTGGTTCCTCCTCCTTTGGTTTGGATGGAATCCCCATCTTTGGTGAGAGTGGAGAGGCAAAAGTGTGCCCAGGGGTACCCCTTCTTGCATTTGGGACACAGAGTCTTAGGAAACTTGGGGGTGGGATCTGGATTAGGGCAGTCTTTTGCAAAGTGTCCTGGCTGCTGGCATTTGTAGCACACACTATTAGCTTTTTCTGCTTCCATGATTGGTTCTTTGATGGCTTGTACCCTTACTGGTTCGGCCTCAATTAATGCATCTGCTATTATTTTGCTTTTAAACTTGAGCCAATTTCCTTACAGGTTTGTATCATGGACATGGGTGTGGGGTCAACCAGTGAATGGAGGACAGGTTGACAATCTAGGTTAGCTTGTTCTATAGCTAATCAGATAAACAGAGCATCTTGAGCCTCTAAAGACTTCACCTGCCTAGCTATTGCTTCCCTCAACCATGTGGCAAAGTCATAAAAAGGTTCTTTAAGGCCTTGCTGTATGTGTGCAAATGAGGGAGAAGTGGTAGTCGCTTCTGCAACAGCTTTGATGGCTTGTACAGCCAGGTTTTTCGTTTTAACTAGTCTGCCAAAGGGTATTCATGTCTGCATCCTGTTGGAGGAGTATGGACCCTCCCCATAAAATTCATTAATTAAGTCTTGTATAGGTACACGCAGTGCATGGTGTGAGTTCTCAGCATACTGCCTGATGAGTTTTTTCCACTCTTGTTCAAAGAGGGGAATACTGCATTAGGTTTAAAAGCCCTTTTGTAATTACTCGTATGTCAGTTGGTGTCAGGGTGTATGCTGCAAATAAAGAGTCTAGCATTCCAGACACAAAAGGAGAGTTCAATCAATAGTCTGTAACTGCTTTTTTTGCGTCCCGTAGGATGGGATATGGGACTGGTTCCCATAGGGGTTCCCGGTTATTTTCTCGGAAAACCGGGAAAACTTTCATCAATTCCAGGTCCCCTGCATCTTCAGCCTGCTTCCTAGGACCCTGCCACTTGTTGTCAGCGGCAGGGGAGTCACTGCCTGTGTTGCTACAGGTTGGGGTGTCAGTGTTTTTGCTTGCCGCCCGGGATTCGTGGGTGCTGCCATTTTTTCAGATGTTTACATCCAGGGAGTCGGCGCAGTTCGAGATATGTAGGCTCCGGCCCCTCCCCCTGGGGAACCTGACGCTGCATGGTCGGAGGGGAGGAGGAGGGGTGGAGTCTGGGCTGGAGTCATGTTGCACGCTGACATTATCCCGGGCTGGGGACGTGGTTAGCTTTTTTGCATGCTTTAAGGTGGAGAGGGAGCTCTCGGCGCCATCTTGTGAGCATGGTGAGCGGGGTTTGTTAGTTTTCGAGGGCTTTTTGAACGGAAGAGAAGGACTCTCGTTGTTATGTTAGGCTTGTTTCTTGTTTTTTAAATGGGGCCCGGCGACTCGGAGGAGGCAGCGGTTTCCGCGGCGATGGTGCGCGGTGGCAGCGTAGTTCCGCGCGGCGGGGGGGGCACGTGGCACGGTGCGGCAGTGGCGCGCGCGGTAGCGGCGCCTCTCGGGGCCAGGGCCGGCCCGGCGCAGACTCTTCGCAGGGGCGGTTTCGCAGCGACGCGTGGTCGGTGCACCCTTTGGCAGGTGGCAGGGGGAAGTCGCTCAGCGGCGGTGCCGAGACCGCGCGGTGGCAACCGAACCGGGGCGTTCCTGCTGCGGCGGTTGCTCGGGCCGGTCGGGGTCACAGGGCGGCTGGCTCTTGGGGCGCAGAGGCTGGGGCCAGCAGTGGCAGGCTGCAGCGGCAGTTTCGGGGCTGCGCGAGGCCAGCGTGGTTCCGGGGTTCGTTTCTCCGGCGCGGCAGGTCTCTAGGTGCCGGGGTCTCAAGCAGTTGCGGCGGTGGGGACTGGGTGGACGGAATCCACGGGTCGCTTGAGTGAGTAGGGTCTTTGGGATAAACTGGACTCCGGAGATCCAATCTATCAGTAGCTCGATTGAGCAGAGATCTTTCTTAAAATAAGAAAGATGAGTTCTGTCTGACGTTGAGCGCCATTTATGGCGAGGGGGGGGTTTGATCCCCGCTATAGACCCTCGAGGCGCACCTTGGATAGGAGATAAGGCCAGTCTCTTCGCGAACGAAGAACCGGGGAAGGTCTTTCCACCTTCCAGCCTGCGCATTGGATTTTTTAGGTGAGACACAGTGTGCGCGGAACTGAGCCCACCCTTTAATCCTGAGGTTCATCTGCCGGGGCCAAGCACGCTTGGACGGTGGCAGTGAGGTCCTCAGGACGTAGATGGATTGCCTTA
>NW_020956640.1:77900-81858 GCF_003031625.1 Empidonax traillii
ATCCTGAGGTTCATCTGCCGGGGCCAAGCACGCTTGGACGGTGGCAGTGAGGTCCTCAGGACGTAGATGGATTGCCTTATGGGCTAACGAGCTCCATCTGCCCGGGGAGGGGCCCCGACCGGGAATCGAACCCGGATCTCTGCAGTGACAGTGCAGTGAATTTTCCCCTGGACCACCGGGGGCTCCCATGGATAGGAGATAGTCACACACTGATGACCCCAAAAAGGCATTTATTAAAACAAGATGTCAGTTTATATACAGGGGGATACAGAAGGTTTGGGAATAAAGGTGGGACCTGTTATAAGTTAATATAAGAATTTAGACAACTCAATTCCAATTAACCATTGATAAATTTATTAAGCAAGCGATAATAAAGCAAACAGCGCTGGGTGGCCTGGGGGGCAGTTGCCCTGCCCAAGACACACACTGAAAATGTAGTAAATGTTCCTTTTTATACATGTCCAAGTCCTGAGTTTTGAATGCGGCTGCATTGAGGCTTGAGTTCGTGGTTCATTGCGAAGTGGTCATCTGGGATTTGTCAAAGATGAAAGCTGCAGTTCTTATCAGTTGTAAATTTTACCAATACTGATACTTGTTTGTTTAGCAAGATGTCTGCAATTATTTTTACTGACACTTGCTTAATTAACAGGATGTCCATGAAACTTATCTTGCTGAATTATAACAAAAGTTCCTTATTCCCTCATACACATAAGATTTTATGAACAAAGTTAACAATCTATTACAGGACCCCTGCTAGGAACATCAAATCCCAAGAGTCAGTGATAAGGGAATTTGGACGAATTGACCGCAGGGAATATGTCTGGCCATATAGGGGAAGGGGAGAGCAAGGAAGGAGTGGTGAGGGGCACAGACAGGGGAGTTCTGCAGGAGTCTGTGAGGCTGTGTCTTATTGTTGGGTTTCAGGCACTTCCTGCAGTTGCAACTGTCAAAGCACTTCCAGATCGATTTCTTCCTCTGAGGCTCCTTTGCAGCCCTCCTGCATTTTTCTCCATTCTCTATAGGCTTCAGTTGGTCCACCTCCGACACTCACCCTCTCTAGCACATCATGTACTGGTTCAGGAACTGTCACTCATTCCTCCTGCACCAGGACTAAAAGTGTACCAATATATTTATGACATTTTAGTAGCAGGAAATGAAATTGCACCTGTGCAAACAACCCAAACAGACATTATCAGGCATCTTGAGTCCCTGGACTTACATATCCCTCCTGAAAAGGAACAACCTCCTTCACAAGAAGTAAATTTCCTGGGAATTTTGTGGAAGGGAGGAATGGTTTGTATTGCCCCAGACACACTTACCTGCTTAGACGAACTTAAAACCCCAGAGAATAAAAAGGATTTGCAGCATGCTTTAGGTCTGCTGATTTTTTGGAGAAAACACTTCCCCAATTTTTCAATAATTGCACGGTCCTTACATGATTTGTTGCAGAAAAAAGCAAGGTGGGATTGGATCCCCCTTTATGATGAAGCCCTACAACTCCTGATTTTTGAGGTCAACACATACCATTCACTAGGCTCCATACACCCTACCGATCCAGTACAAATTGAAAGGGGATTTGCAAGCTCCGAACTGTCCATACACTGATGGCAGAGAGGACCTGATGGTCCCACCAGACCTATAGGATTTTATTCAGGTAGTTTTAAAGATGCTGAAAAACGATATTCTACCTGGGAAAAGGGCTTATTTGTGGTGCATACTGTTTTTTGTGAAGCAGAAAAAATTGTCCATCAGCAGTCTCTAATTTTAAGGGGACCCTTTAAGGTCGTCGAGTCTGTTTTGACAGGAACTTCACCCCCTAACGGGGTGGCCCAGCGAGTTACTGTTTGGAAATGGTATGTTCAAATTGAACATTATTGCATCATTTTTCAGGTAACAGAAGGAGTTCGCAAAAATCTTCCCTTACAAGATGAGGTAACTTTAAATAGCCCCTTCTGTGATTCAAGTTGCAACCCCATACTCAGAGCAATTGCAGAATGTGTGGTTTACTGATGCCTCAGCTAAACGGGAAGGTAAAGTTTGGAAATATCGTGTTGTGGCTTTACAGGTACATACAGGAGACAAAATAGTAATCAAAGAAGACAGTGCACAGGTAGGAGAATTAGTAGCAGTTTGGAGTATATTTAACCATGAAGCTGAAACCTCTGACTCTGTATATGTTTACACTGATTCTTTTGTTGTATTTAAAGGGTGTACTGAGTGGGTCCCCTTCTAGAACAAAAATGACTGGGAGGTGAATAGAGTCCCTGTTTGGTAAAAGGAAAAACTGCAAAAAATTCTTGCTATAGCAAAGAAAGGGAATTTTTTAGTCAGATGGGTAGCCTCTCATCAGGAAAATGAAACTCCAACTAACTGCTGGAACAACAAAGTAGATGAACTGGTCAGATTAGCCCCTTTAAGTATAAAAACTCCCATAGAGAGTTGGGACAGATTGTTAAAATGATTGCACTGAAAATGACAGCACACAGGGGCACAAAACCTATACAGAGCAGCAGGAAGCAGGGGATGGCCAGTAACTTGAGAGATGTGCCGCACTTGCATATCCTCATGTGAACAGTGCAAAACCCGACTTGAACATCACCCTTTAGAACAACCCCCCTTACATATAAGAGACAGAAAAGGACTGTGGGACACATGGCAGATAGACTATATTGGACTCTTTAGAAAATCTGAGGGAAAACAGTATGTGTTAGTAGGAGTGGAAGTTAGATTAGGATTAGTGCAAGCAGAAGCTTTCCCTCAGGCAACCAGTACAAACACTCCAGAAGCTCTTAAAATGTGGTTCAGTTTTTTCCCAAAACCTGTATCTATCCAATTAGACAACAGGTCACACTTCACATCTGCCATCGTACAGGAGTGGGCCAAGGAAGAAGGAATCCAGTGGATATTTCACACACCCTATTATCCACAAGAAAATGGCATAGTGGAAAAAACCAATGGTCTGATTAAACAATTTCTAAAATCTCAGAAATCCAATTAGACTGAATGACTATGGGATGCTGTAAAAATGGTGAATGACCAATGGGGAGTAAATGGCTGTCCTTGACTCACAGCTTTTTATCCACAACCTCCCTCTTTGATACTAGCAACATCAAAACCTGAGGGTAATCAAAACCCCTCTCACCTTTCTGGACAATCTGAATTAGTGGAACTGCCTTCTGTAGGAGCTGTAGCAATGGTACTCGCCAGGTAGACGTCACTGGCTAATTGGATAAAAATGCAGGTGGCTCGTGCTCGGGGCTCTCAAGCCTCTCATGAAGGACAACGTTGCCTTTTGCAGGGACGCCCGCTATCTTGTGAGCCTGCTGACACTCAGAGAATGCAGCCTCTGCTATGGGGAATTCTAGTCATTCTGGGGTCAGTAAGACAACCTTGTAAAACACGCTTGCATGAGTGGGGGTTTCACTGAGGGCTTATTTCACTCCTCTCCTTTCCTGTCTCTCGAGTTCCCATTTACTTAGCCACTTTTGTAATAAATATTGGGTTTATTGCTGAGCTTTCAGCAGTGTCTTGGTTTTCAATCTCAGCATCCTTCGAACTCACCCTGATACAACCTCGCCTGAGAACTAGTCAAAGAATTTGTGAAAATATGGAATCATACCAATCAAGGTATATATGGAACATTACACGAGTCTGCTGAATAAGGATTGTGATTTTTTATGATGCCATTGTAACTTTTGTTTTTAACACGGCTGGTGTGACAGCCCCATTACCCCTACCTGAACAGTGGACAAACAAGACCAATGGAGCCCAAACAAGACCAACGGAGCCCAAATACTCTGGAAAGGTATTCCTATAGTGCATGGCCTTTACCAAACTTATACCTCACCTCCTAATATAACTCAGGACTGGATGTCACATTGCAAATATTGCAAAACTATATGTCCAAAAGTAAATGTAACCATCTTATCTCAAATTGAATCCCCTCACCCATCTATCA
>NW_020956640.1:82865-103156 GCF_003031625.1 Empidonax traillii
TCCTGAGGTTCATCTGCCGGGGCCAAGCACGCTTGGACGGTGGCAGCGAGGTCCTCAGGACGTAGATGGATTGCCTTATGGGCTAACGAGCTCCATCTGCCCGGGGAGTGGCCCCGACCGGGAATCGAACCCGGGTCTCTGCAGTGACAGTGCAGTGAATTTTCCCCTGGACCACCGGGGGCTCCCTACAAAATATATAGCCCCTCTGGGAATGGCTTGGAGGTGCTCTGATGGAAAGTTTTATTCACATATGTCATTAGATCAGGCAGCTGGACTTAGGTGTGGGCCTGGAATTCCCTCTCTTTGCCCCAGACGTGTCTTTACATTCGCTAGAGTATCTAAAGAACCTCACCATCACAGTGTCATTCCCTCTTCAAAAGCAACGCAGAGACCGCAATGGGCAATTAAAGGAATCGATTTTTTCGATTATTATACCCCTGGACAAAAAACATCCCTTTTTCTTGAGAATTTCTTTACCCCCTTTGACCCTGGAAATGACAGGCCTGTCAGTCTGTCATAGTTCTGATTTTAGCAAGGAATTTTTCTTCCCCCCCCCCCCCCCCCCCCCCCCGCGTGTGTGCTCTGTTAATGGGCCATCAGATAAACAAAGGAGTTGGCCTGATCCCTAAACGACCGAGACATTAATCTCCTAGCAACGAAAGGGGAGGAATTGAGGAAGGGTAGGATGTCTGGGTGGAAGGAGGTGGGGTTTTGGGGGATTGGAGCTCAGCTCTGGGGGGTTGGAGCTCAGCTCTGGAGTCGGAGGGGAGGCGGCAGCAAGGAGAAGAGACTGGCTAGTTTCTTCTTTGTCTTTTCCTGTCGGAGGAGAGTTTTTTTTTTCTGCTGTTCTCTGCGCAGCTGTTTGCTAGTTGCAGGCCTGGCTCACCGCGAAATCCTCACCAACTGAAAATCGTGAGTTTTTCTTCCATTGGGAGAACTTTCTGTTTCCCTTCCCCCCTCCTCCCCCACCACCTGACGGCAACCAAGGATCTCACAGCACCGCCTGGTGACGGGTACTGGACATTACAAGTTCTACTCCTCCAGTGATCCAACAGTGCCACCTGGTGACTACTATAGAACATTACAAGTTCTGCACCTTTGATAACTCAACAGCGCCACCTGGTGAATGGTATAGGACATTACAAGTTTTGCATCTCCAGTGACCCGACGGAGCCCCCTGCTGACTGTGGCTGGAACTGCACCACAGGGTGCTAAAAATTGAACTATTTAATTTTCCTTTTGCCAGTTTATCGGTTTTGTTCTTGAAGGGGATTATTGGTGGGTATAGGGGTATTGCTTGATTGTTTTACTTGGTTTTTTTTCGTGTTGCGTTAATACACACATACCTTTTAATAAAGGGCTGATATTTTTCTTTTTCCCTTTTCCATAATTTGTTTTCCTTCAATCGGAGCCTCTTAATTTCAGATTTATAATTGCTTAGAAAAGGAGGTTTGGGTCTCTTTCTCCTAATCGATCCTCATCAAAAGACCTTTGTCTCATTTAAACTAGGACACAGTCTCACTTTAGTGCCTGGTAAAATTATGAAGAAGATTATTCTGGGAGGTATTCAAAAACACCTGAAGGACAATGTATTCATCAGTCAGCCAGCACGGCTTCACAAGGGGAAAGTCCTACTTGACAAACTTTATTTCCTTTTATGACAAAATAACTCACCTAGTTGACAAACTTTATTTCCTTTTATGACAAAGTAACCCACCTAGTTGATCAAGGGAAACCAGTTGATGTCATCGTTTTGGATTTCAGTAAAGCTTTCAATACCGTCTCTCACAGGATCTTTCTGGACAAAATGTCCAGCCCACAGCTGGATAAACACGTCATGCAGTGGGTGATCAACTGGTTCACCAGGTTCAAATGGTTATAGTAAATGGGGTAACATCAGTCTGGTGACTGGTCACTAGTGGAATTCTGCAGGGCTCCATCTTAGGGCCAATTCTCTTCAACATCAATGACTTGGATGCAGGACTTGAAGGTATACTAAGTTTGCCAATGGTACCAAATTGGGAGCAGCTGTTGACTCCCTTGAAGGCAGAGAGGCCCTGCAGTGAATTACTGGAATGAAAGCCACAGTTGCAGATATCAGTTCTGATGTCATGAACATGAATGAATAGAGGGTCTTCAGAGCAAGAAATTATCCAAGGAAATAGTGAAGATTGGTTGTTGTGATCATTAGAGAGGTTTTGGTGTTGTGCTGTGCAGTAGCTAATGTTAAATCTGCCTAAAACCATAAAGCTAAAATTCCCAAAGATATAGCACCATGTGGATGTATCTTTATGTACCTCCTCTGCTGC
Organism: Empidonax traillii; assembly: GCF_003031625.1. Taxonomy (NCBI): domain Eukaryota; kingdom Metazoa; phylum Chordata; class Aves; order Passeriformes; family Tyrannidae; genus Empidonax; species Empidonax traillii. The sequence continues at coordinate 85,175 of NW_020956640.1, forward strand.
ATCTTCTCTTAGGCTCTAAACAGCCTTGTACATCTTGGAAGACCATCAGCAGAGACAAAAGCATAATATCAGATCAGTCTGATTATTTGCAGTTCTCTGCATATGTATTAGTAAAGTTGTGCTATGTTCCCACATTTATAAACTTTAAACCAATCTCCACTACAAACCTAATCCAAACAGATTGTGGTGGTTTATTTCTGGTGAGTAATCATAGAATGCTGCCATTATCCCAGAAGAGGGAAATATAGAGACATTGTCAAAGCAGGTTTGGTTTTACTGTTTGTTGCCATAAATCTACTAGAATTAGTTTTTAATTATATGACTGCAGGCAATGATGAACTGATGCTATTGTTTATTCTGCATTAGGAGATATTTCTTTATCTGTATTCCAAAGAAGAAAATCTGGGGCATTAAATACATTAGTGCTGTCACTTGTTTTTCAATAACAAATTAGGTTAGTTTGGTCAAATTATTTAAAGTTTTAAGTTGGGGCTAGAAGCAAGACATGTTACTTGATTCTTCTTCTCATTCAGATATTTTGTGAATGCCCAAAGGAATTAACGCATCTTCACAAAAGGCAAAGAAAGGTATACTTAAACATATTGTTGTGATGCATTAAATCATGATCCCATCAGGGGTGAGGAGTTGGAATACCTTTATTCCAAGAACACAGGTTTTTATAACTTTGCACAAACAAAAAAACATTCCTTATAAGGCAAAACTTTCTTGTTAGACAAAACCCCCCTTATAAGGTAAGACCTGTAGCCACAACACCTGATTGGCTGTTAGTTGTTACCTGGGGACCTGGCAAGCTCTGAGGCAGCTGCTCCATTGCTGTAATGTGTTGGTCTATGCTCAGATGAGCCCAAAGTCTGCTGGTCCAGGCCTTTAGCCTGTCTAATCCCCACAATTCTTCCTTTTTTATTTATTTTTTAAAGACTTGTTTTATCTATGAAACATTATAAACATTTCCAAAATTATGGTATAAAATTATACAGGCAAAAGAACCCTAAGTGCAAATAACTGTTTTAACTCTCATCCCTTAACCCTAAAAGGTTGAGCCTTTCATCAGGCAAACAAGGAACCTAGCTGTCCCTATAGTCCGTTATCCCATTGAAGGATTTCATGCTATGTCTTAGTGCTTTTGGGGTTTGTCATTTGTCATCTGTCCTTTGTCAGTCCAGCTTTCCAACCAGACAGGTCCATAACACCATAGCGGGTTGAAGGGCTGTAAATCATGTAGATGGTTGTGGCGATGCTGGTTTGACCCATCTAGCAGGCACCCATCTTGGACTTGAACCTGTAGAAACACAAGCATACCCTCTGCCCCATGTTATTATGGGAAAAGTTCCTTCCCACTGGTTTGTTTGCAGATTCTATGTTAGTGACGATGGACAGGAGGACCTTCCTCTGTCCAGAAATTTAAAAAATTTAATACATTGAAACAGAGCAGGATCCTGAAGGAGTTAACCCAGGATGCATGCTCTGAGCAAAAGAAATAAAAGAATCAAAATTCAAGGCTAGTGGAAAATAACACTTTGCCAAAAGGACAGGGACACACTGACACAGAAGAACATAAAGTAAAAATACAGGAAAAGAGAAATCATTAAAATGCTAACATACATACATACATAGACATAAGCAAGGACACAAGAAGATAAAAAGGAAAAGAGAGGGTCAGGGTCCAGAAACGCCTGCCGAATACACATTGTAGTCAGCAGAATTAAGGAAAAGTAAAGAGTTCACTGATGAAGAGGAGTCAGGAGACCCCAACCCGGAGGTCGAAGAACAGGATCTCGCCCTGCACATCTCCCCAAAAAGGACAACTCCACCCAGACTCTGCCTGCTATGAATATTATAATGAAATGTTGCAATATTATGAATATGCATGTGAAAATTATGTAATCTCTTACAAAAATTGTATAAATAGTCACACTAATCACTGACTACTTTGGAACTCTTTGTTCAGTGAGAGCCAGAGTTCCCCAATGTTGCTCGAATAAATACCTTGCCGCTTAAAGACTTAAACTTGTCTCTGAGCAGTTTCCTACGCCTGTTGGGGCAGAAATTTGGAATCACATGACAGGCTTTGGCAATACATTCCTGAGGGGTTCTATGATTGCTTGACCTGTGGGAGAGTGTGGGATACCCATGTTATGTCGAATGCTCCATTGTTGAAAGAAGGATTGTGTTTTGTTCTATATATAACCTGGGCCATTATCTGTTTTGATTGGTTTTGGAATTCCTAAGGTTGAGAATGCTAAGATGAAATGATGGCAAATATCGTTTACTTTTTCTCCAACATTTACAGAGGCATAAATGCAGGTTGAAAAAGTGTCTATAGTGTTGCCTAAAAGGCTGCGGAGAAAAGAACTCCAGGTCAAATTAGGTAGGACGTAAGATAAGGATACAAAAAGGCTTTAATGAGCCTCCAGGCTTCCAGGAATACCAACACCGTGTGTTCCTGAACACAGGTGTTTCCAATTTTTATAATGATTTCCACCCAATCCTCATCTTACCACTGCCCTGGTTCTGCCCCCCAACACGCCTCTTGGGAATTGAGTCTGGGGGAGTTTTTGGACCCCCTCTTTCTCATCTTCATCAAAGCACGTGCTGTTCTTGGAGGCTTTCCAGAACTCTGGACCTGAAGGTCGTTGTGTCTATGTCTATATCTTCTTGCACAGATTTTAGGGTGTTCTCTACAATTCTACCTTGAAAATGAGACTAAACAGGCTAATGGGATTTAGGGGGATTGATATGGGAATGTGTAACTGCTTGTGTTAAAGGGTAAGCGATAATATGCTGCTACTTTAAAATCTACATTCACTACATAACTACTTCTAAAATCTACAAAATTTAAAAAAATCAAAACTCTAAGGCATCAGTGTCCCCCCTTTAGAGACTGGACAAAACTCAAAGATCTTGTCCAATCTCTACTACCTATATCTAATCTTTTTCCAAAGAGATGATCAACAACTACAACATTGGTTCATGCATTGAGGTATTATACAAACACTAATTATGTATATCACTAATAAAAACAGTTGTTTTATCCAGGTTCAGTTCAGTAACCAGGAAGTAAGTTTGTGGAGAATGTCTCCCAAACCCAGTGAGATATTATCCAGAGATACCTGATGTAGAATTTTGTTTTGGCTCCGAATTGCAGCCAAATCGTTATTAATTCTTCCACTTTGGTCTATGTAAGAACAGCAACTGGTGTTGATGACTTTACACACGCCTCCTTGTGAGGCTAGCAAGATGTTGACGACCAGTTGGTTTTGTCGTACTATATGAGATAGACTATGGACCTCCTCTTGTAAAGCTGCACTTGCATCTGAAGCCTGATCTTGAATATTTTCAATAACAGACAAGATGTTAACAATTGCTTTTTCCAATTCACTTACTCCTAGAGACAGGATCATGGCCCGGACTATGCTGTGAAAGAGCGTGGGACACTCAGCAAGGGGATTGTTGGTTCTTTTTACTCTTTTCGGATAAGTTCTTTCCCATTCCTCTTGTTCATCAATTTGGTCAAGGATTGTTATGTTTGGGATTACAGCCCCTAGGGCACAGACCTGATCTTTATCAAGGGGCAAAACTTTCAAGACCTCTTTTCCATAGATCCAGTACCACTCTGAACCATGGGGAGGAATTAATCTCAAGGGGAACTGTCTCAATTTTATTACAACTTCTGGATTTATCTCTTCTTTAGATCTGTCTTTATCACAGTAGAGAGGGAGAATGATTTTTCCTGTAGCATTAAAAACCATGCATAGAATGGTATAATTTTCCTGATAAGGCATTACACGACTCAGGGTTACCGGATAATAGGCCTCAGTAATTGGCCTCCAGGTCCCTGGGAGTTCTAACATAGATCTACCAAAGTTTGCTTCATTTAACAAAATGACAATAAGGGGTCAGCTGCCATCTTTACTGTCAATTGCTGGTATTTGGGTACAAATCCAGCAGTTATCTCTGCGGAGGATTTTAGATACATTTTGGACTATGACCACATGCAATTTTGGATCCCAAACTCGATTCATAGTTACCAACTGTACAGAAAACATGTACAGTAGAAACAGCCTATGCCACATCTTCTTTGTCTGAGTCAGACTCTGATTTACTGATTGTTCCAGGAATTGAAGCTTTAACTCTGGAGTAATGAAACCAGGGTCCTTTGCCAGCAACTTTGATGGCAGTGAGGGAAGTCAACAGAACTTGGAATGGTCCTCTCCACTTGACTCGCAGCCGGTCACTGTCCCACTATTTAGTGCAGACCCAGTCTCCTGGTTGGAATTGATGAGCAGGGGTGTCCAATCCTATGGGTCTGGATAACTCGATGAATTTCTGGAGCTTCTGTAAAGTAGAGCCTAAAGCAATTAAATACTTTTGTAAATCAACTTTCCCTCTCATGTGAATGTCCCCTGGAATGTGCAGAGCCTGATATGGTCTTCCATGCAATATTTCATAAGGACTTATGTTATTCCTCCACCTTGATTGGATGCGAATCCTCAGCAGAGCTAGAGGCAAAGCTTGAACCCATGACATGGATGTTTCCTGACAAATTTTACCAATTTGCATTTTAAGAGTGCCATTCATGCGTTTGACTTTGCTGCTTGCCTTTGGTCTGTAGGGAGTGTGGAGATCACAAAAAATTCCCAGGACACAACATACCTCCATCACTACTGTTGCAATGAAATGTGTCCCACTGTCTGATGACATTTCTAGAGGAATCCCAAACCTTGGAATTATGTGATTGAGCAAAGCTTTTACCACTTCCCTTGCTGCGTTAGTACGACACGGGTAAGCTTCAGACCATCCACTGAAAGTGTCAACCAGTACCAGTATGAATTTGTATCCCTCCCTTGGTGGTAACTCAGCAAAATCTATTTGCCAATAATCTCCGTGGAGATTCCCAGCCTTTGTTACTCCTAGCATCACCCTCTTGGTTGTATCAGGGTTGTTCTGCTTGCAAATTTCACACTGTCATGGGTTTACCAACCAGCCTCCTGGGGCTGAAAATATTTTTTTCCAGGTAGATTTCCAGGGCAAAACCAATCAAAAGTTTTAGTAACACATCTACCAATTACATATTTAAGAAAATAGAAGTCTGTGGTGCAGACAAAATTAGGAGCCATGTAAGAGGAGGCAGCAGGACACAGGTGGGCCAGGCTTCCCTCTTCCCCCAGCCCTGGGCCGGGGGCAGGTGTGGCATTGAAGCCCCCCTGACCGAGACGTAACTGAGTGGAGGAAAAACTCTAAAGGAAGACTGCCTGGATGAGAAATACTGCAGAAGGAATTCCAGGCAGAGAGAGATAACGCAACCTCCAAGGTCAAAACTGGCAACTGGAGGAGAGAGAAGCCCGAAGGGGGGACTCCTTCTCTCCCCCTCTCTCTCCCTTCAACAGGGAAAAGACTGAAAACCAAAAATCCCTCCTGTCTGTGGAAGACTGTTCGGGAGGGGAGACCCCCCCTCTGCAGCTCATGAAGGAGCCCACGCCGAAGCAGAGGAGTGCATGAAGAAGATGTGACTCCGTGGGAGGCCTAAGATGAAACAGAGTTCTGCTGGAGACCTGTGACCCATGGAGAGAAAGACCTACGCTGGAGCAAGTCGGCCCGGGTAGGATTTGTGTGATCCCATTGAGGGATCCATGCTAGTGCAGCTGAATTTGTGACCCTAAGGGACAGCAGAGAATGAAAGAACTGTTGCCCGAAGGTAGACTCACGCTAGAGAGGTCCATCAAGGACTGTCTCTCGTGAGGAGGGACTCCACAAGAAACAGGGGTGGACTCAAAAACCATTATCCCCTGTGACTGTGGGAAGACCATGGTAAGGCAAGTGTCTCCTTGCAGTCCATGGAGGACCCTATAGGACCTGGGTAACCCCCAACCTCCGGTCTTAGCCCAGGAGGGGGTAGGCCCAGTGTTGGGGTAAGCGGCAAGGCCACGGAGCCCCTGATGAAGGATGCAGGGGTGAAGAATTTTGACTTAGACACTTTGGGGCCAATTTCCCTTGGGAAAAACAGGAACTGCAAAGGACTTGAAAAGGTGACAGACCTGACCAGTAAGAAAGGAATGTAAATAAGAAGTGAACATCCAATCATATGTGAAGGTTAGTAATAAATTATAGATAACAGAGCTAAGAATAGTAATAGTATGTAAGGTTCTGCACAGAATGTGAGTGCAGATGTGTGAGAACAAGATGTAATATACTGGACAAAGCAATAAAAGATGAATGTCAACCATCATCATAAAGGTGCATAGTTTTTAATTCTTGGCCATCCTCATCTTACTACAACAGCCCAGCCTTGAGGTCGACATAGAAGAAAGAGAGAGAGACAGTTCCAACTGCGACGAATCGGAGTTGTTGTCCTAGAGATAATAGAAGAAGAATTTTCAAGTGCTGCAAAATTTTTTAGAAGACCTGTATCTCTGGAAATAGAAAAGAGACTACTTCTCCTCCTAAACTGATACAAGGCGGGAGGGGTACTTCTGTAAATGCATAGCACTTTTACCTAGTTAGAATTGTTGTATATATAGTTCTTTAGTTTTTATCTTGCTAGTAATAAATCCTAATATTATTCTCCCCAATCAGGTCTCTTTTGTCTGCATAAACCTTCTCTCAACTTATAGCAATTGTGTGTGGGGTGAGAAAATTGGCCCAAAATAAACCCACGACACACACTTACTTACTATGGATTGCACAACTTCAGTCATACCTGTCCCTATTACTACCTTCTTCAGGTGCTTTAGAAAGTTTTCTATTCAACAGTGGGTAGCCTCATGTTCCTGCAGAGCTATTTCTCTAAGTAGTGGGGGTGTGACCACAACCTGTCCTGTTGGTGTAACAGCCCATCCACTTTCTTTGATTTCAGCATTAAGGGATCTAATTAATTGGTGGTCCCTCTCATCATATTTTGGGGTGTACCCTGTCAAATCAATCTCTTTTTGTGGTATTACTGCTAAAATGCCTTTTTCTGCAGCCCCTTTCCTGCCTGGTCAGCAAAATTATTTCCCAATTCAGGAATTGTTTTCCCCTTCTGATGAACTCTGCAATGCATAATAGACACTTTTCTGGCTTCCAAATACTTTGCAGGAGTGCATGGATTTGGTCTGCAAGTTTGATCCCACTGCCTTGGTCATTTAGTAGCCCTCTCTCTTTCCAGATGGCTCCATGGGCATGTACAATGCTGAATGCATACTTAGAATCTGTCCAGATATTCACTTTCTTACCTTTGCTCAGCTCTAGAGCTCTTGTCAGTGCAATCAGTTCTGCTTTTTGGGATGACACATGGGCTGGCAAGGCCTTCGCCTCGATTACCTCATCCTTGGTTGTCACAGCATACCATTCGTTTTCCATCCCGCATGAAGCTGCTTCCGTCCGTGTACAGTTCCCAGTCTGGGTTTTCCAGAAGCACATCCTTCAGGTCTGGTCTGCTGGAATAGACCTCCAGGATGGTTTGCAAACAGTTATGCTCAGGCACACTGTCAGTCAATGTTGAGGACAGAAACACAACAGGATTTACAATAGATGTTGTTTTCAGGGTAACATCCTCCTGTTCCAACAACACAACTTGGTATTTGAGCATTCTGCTAGGGGACAACCAGTGGCCCCTCTTTTGCTCAAGCACAACTTGGACTGCATGGGGTACATACACAACAATGCATTGTCCCAGGGTAAGTTTCCAGGCCTCTTGGATCAAGATAACTGTCACTGCTACAGCCCTTGAACACCCCGACCATCCTTGGTTGACACTGTTTAGCTGTTTGGAGAAGTAGGCCACAACCCTTCGCTGGTTTCCCAGGGTCTGTGACAGTACCCCCAGGGCAACATTTAGTTGCTCATATATGAACAGTTCAAAAGGCTTAGTTAGGTCTAGTAGTCCCAGTGCTGGGGCTGACATTAAAGATTGTTTCAGTTATTTAAATATGGCTCTCATCTCATCTGTCCATGTCACAACTCCTTCCCTGGTCACTTTCAGTGCTCCATATAGGGGTTTGACTAGTAACCCATAGTCAACTATCCACAGGCAACACCATCCTACCATTCCTAGGAAAACCTACATTTCTTGTACAGCGTGTGGCTCTAGGAGACGACAGATGACTTCTTTCTAATCTGTGCTGAGCCGTCAATGTCCACAATAGATTTCAAGCCCCAGGTAAACAACTATTTCCTTTGCAATTTGTGCTTTCTCTTTTGAGACTCTATATCCACTTACTCCCAAAATGTTTAAAAGTTTTACAGTGACTTTGATACATTGGTCCCGACTTTTGGCAACAATTAGTATGTCGTCTACATACTGCAGGATAACTCCTTCTGGCTGCTGCCTTCTCCAGTCCTCCAGTTCTTTTGTCAGTTGGTTTCCGAATATCATCGGGCTATTCTTGTAGCCCTGGGGTAGAAATGTCCATGTAAGGTGGGTTCTTCTCCCCACTTCAGGATTTTCCCATTCAAAGGCAAAAAACTCTTGACTATCTTAATGCATGAGAATGCAGAAAAAGGCATCCTTTAGATCAAGCACAGTAAACCACCCTAATTCCTCTGTTAATGTGGTTAATAAGGTATAGGGGTTGGCAACTACGTGGTATATATCCTCTGTTATTCTGTTGATTGCCCTCAGATCTTGGACCAATCAATAACTCGTACCATCAACCTTCTTTACTGGAAGGATGGGGGTGTTATATTTGGACTCACATTCTACCAATAGACCAAATTTGAGAAACTTTTCAATTATGGGTGCTAAACCTTGACAGCTTTCTAGCTTCAAGGGTTATTGTTTTTGTCTTTCCAGTATTGCTCTTGACTTGAGTGTGATGCTTATGGGTTCCGCCTGTTTGGACCTCCCAGGATAATCGCTAGCCCACACTATAGGGATGACAGCATTCTCAACCTCTGCGGGGATCTCTCCGTGGTTCTCCTGTATGAAGAAGGTGGTTGCCTCAATATATTTAGTGTCAGGGATAATAACTTTTATTTTTCCCCCCCCCTTTGCAGAATTTAATTTCAGCTTCCAATTTCTCCAATAAATCTCTATCCAATAAAAGCATGGGGGAATTTGGCATATAGAGTAATTGATGAGTTACCCAGTGTTTACCTAATTTAAATCTCAAATGTTTGAAGAAAGGTCTAGTTTCACTTACCCCTGTGGCACCAACCACAATTACAGTATCACAACTCAATTTTCCTTCCAAGGTGTTTAACATGGAATATGCTGCACCTGTATCAAGCAAGAATTCCACATCTTCCCCCCCCCCCCCCCTTTATCCCCCAGCCTAGCTACAACCAGAGATTCTGCTGGGGTTTAATCCTCCGCTCCCTTTCATGCATTCTGGTCCACAGTCAGTTGGGAGGCTGGAGGCAGGGGTGGAAATTCAGTTCTCTTCAAGTCCGGACAATCCCTTCTCCAGTGCCCCTTCTTTTTACAGAAAGAACAACGAACATTAGCCTTATCATTCTGGTGATTGGATCTATAAGTTTCACGGTGGACATCGTGTTTGTGGTATCCCTGGTATTTACTGTTCAGCTCCAGTACCTTTCCCCTGCCTTTTTGATCTCTATTCCAATAGACTGTCCAAGCTATATCCAATAACTCACCAATATCCTTTTTATCACCCACCTTCTGCATCTTTTTCCTTATATCATCTGCGGATTGACCTATAAATAAATGGACCAAGTTCTTTTTTCACAGATCTGATTCTATGTCTATGTCTGTGTATTTTTGTATGACCTCTTTTAGCCTGTTCAGAAAGTCTGTGGGAGATTCATTTTTGTCTTGTTTCACTTCATGCATTTTTGACCAATTAACTACCTTTGGAATTCCATGCTTAAAACCATAAACTACCCAGTCTTGATAGCGTTTCAATGTTTTGCTTTTTTCTGGTACATTGGGGTAACACTTGGGATCCTGTAAGGGGAACACATCCTTGAGTTCCCCTTGAATTTGCCTGGATGTTATCAGTATCTCAATTGCGGTCCGGGCAGCTCGCTTGACCATGTCCTTCTCTGTGGGATCCAATAATGTATCCATTATCACTTCTAGGTCATTGTCATAGTTCTGATTTTAGCAAGGAATTTTTCTTTCCCTTCCCCCTGCCGTGTGTGCTCTGTGTATAGACCATCAGATAGCTATCAGGTGAACAAGAGAATCGACCCGGTCCACTAATGCCTGAGAGATCAGTCTCCTAGGAGACAGGCAGATGAAGGATCTAAAGTCTACTTTTTTCTTTTTTTGAAGAGGTTTTTTTGAGACAATCCAAGCCCCTGTCTCTCTGGGCACGGCTACTGGATGCTGTGAGAGAGAGGTTCGTTTACAGAGAGACCTTGCAGACAGACCATTGTGTGAAGAGCTGGAATACCATGGAGGAGGGGATCCGCCGCCTGAGGGAAATGGCACTGTTGGAGGTACTGTTTGGAAGGGATATGCAAGCTAATCACGATCCTGACAAGGTTAGATGTACACCAATCATGTGGTGGACCTTCATACGTATGGGGCCATCTGCACATAGTTACCTGACATCATTGGAGACTGGGGAAAAGAGTGAGCCAGTGATGTTTATAGCAAATGAACTTCGGATGTACGGCAGTATGGTCCAAGGATCACTACAAGTCTGGGTTTCCTCTGTAGAGACCTCAGTCAATAACCTCACCACCATAGCTACACAACTACAAGATCAACAGGAGAAAATCCTAGAAAAGATTGAGAGAAACAGCTCCCAGGTGGCACCAGTGAGAAGCAGGCACCCCCCAGCTAGAGAGGGTAGATAGACCTCACGAACCTAGCTGTAGTATTTCCTATCTGGACATGGAGAAGACATGAGACAGTGGGACAGGAAACCTACCCATGTCTTGGTAACCCGAGTACAAGACTTGAAGGACAAGGAAAAAGCAAAGTCCAGGAAAGTGAGTGCAGTGCAGGTATCCCATGGGCAGTGATCTGACCCGCTAGAAGGTACCTCCCACAGGTATTTGCAGACGGAAAACTGTGACGAGCAGGACAGAGACCAGTATTAGAGGGGCCCTGCCTCTAACCAGGTAGAGGCATGGAACAACCATGTCTATTGGACGGTGTGGATCCGAAGGCCTGGCACATCAGACCCACAAGAATACAAGGCTTTGGTTGACACTGGCGCTGAATGCACGTTAATGCCCTCAGGACATGTGGGACCAGAGGCTATTTCCATTTCTGGGGTGACAGGAGGGTCTCAAGAGTTGACTATGTTGGAAGCTGAAGTGAGCTTGACCGGGAAGGAGTGGCAGAAACACCCCATTGTGACTGGTCCAGATGCCCCATGTATCCTGGGCATTGACTACCTTAGGAATGGGTATTTCAAAGACCCCAAGGGACATAGGTGGGTTTTCGGGATAGCAGCTGTAGAGACAGAAGCGGCTAAGCAATTGAATTCACTACCTGGCCTCTTGAAGAACCCTTCTGCTGTGGGACTGTTGAAGGTTGAGGAACAGCAAGTGCCAATTGCCACTACAATAGTGCACTGTTGGCAGTACCGAACGAACCGAGACTCTGCGATCCCCATCCATAAGATGATCCATGAGCTGAAGAGCCAAGGAGAGATCAGCAAGATCCACTCCCCCTTCAACAGTCCCATCTGGCCTGTGCGTAAGTCTGATGGACTGTGGAGATTGACTGTGGACTATCGTGGCCTGAATGAAGCCACCCCGCCACTGAGTGCCGCTGTTCCAGACATGTTGGAACTCCAGTACAATCTGGAGTCTAAGGCAGCAAGGTGGTACGCCACTACTGACATCGCGAATGCATTCTTCTCCATTCCCTTGGCAGCAGAGTGCAGGCCGCAGTTTGCTTTCACGTGGAGGGGCGTGCAGTACACGTGGAACCGACTGCCCCAGGGGTGGAAACACAGTCCCACCATCTGCCACGGACTGATCCAGGCTACACTAGAGAAAGGTAAAGCCCCAGAACACCTGCAGTACATTGATGACATCATCATAAGGGGGACACAGCAGAAGAGGTTTCTGAGAAAGGAAAGAAGATCATCCAGATTCTCCTGGGAGCTGGGTTTGCCATCAAAAAAGTAAAGTCAAGGGACCTGCCCGAGTGATCCAGTTCTTGGGAGTAAAGTGGTAAGATGGACGTCGTCAGATCCCGACTGAAGTCATCGATAAAATCACAGCAATGGCCCCACCACCTAGCAAGAAGGAAACTCAAGCTTTCCTGGGTACCATAGGTTTTTGGAGAATGCATATCCCCAAGTACAGCCAGATCGTAAGCCCTCTCTATCTGGTAACCCGCAAGAAGAATGACTTCCAGTGGGGTCCTGAACAACAGCAGGCATTTGAACAGATTAAACAGGAGATTGCCCATGCTGTAGCCCTTGGGCCAGTCAGGACAGGGCCAGATGTGAAGAATGTGCTCTACTCTGCATCTGGGGATAAGGACCTCTCCTGGAGCCTCTGGCAGAAGGTGTCTGGCGAGACCTGAGGCCGTCCACTTGGATTCTGGAACCGAAGCTACAGAGGGTCAGAAACCAATTACACTCCAACAGAAAAGGAGATCCTGGCAGCTTATGAGGGAGTACAAGCTGCCTCAGAGGTGATTGGCACAGAAGAACAGCTCCTCCTGGCACTTCGACTACCGGTGTTAATTTGGATGTTCAAAGGGAAGACGCCCCCTACGCATCATGCCACTGATGCCACCTGGAGCAAATGGATCGCCCTGATCACGCAGCGTGCCCGCATTGGAAACCCAAATCGCCCTGGGATCCTAGAAATCATCACGAACTGGTCAGAAGGTGAGAATTTTAGTCTAGCAGAAGAAGAAGAAGGGGAACAGGTGGTACGGGCGGAGGAAGTCCCAGCATACAACCAACTACCAGAAGACATACACTACACACTCTTTACTGATGGTTCCTGCTGCACTGTAGGCATGAAATGTAAATGGAAAGCAGCTATATGGAGTCCCACATGACAAGTTGCAGAAGCTATGGAAGGAGAGGGTGAATCAAGCCAATTTGCTGAACTCAAAGCTGTCCAGTTGGCATTGGACATTGCTGAACAAGAGAGGTGGCCAAAACTTTACCTCTACACAGACTCGTGGATGGTGGCCAATGCCCTGTGGGGGTGGATGGACAGATGGAAGAAGGTCAGTTGGAAACGTAGGAGAAAACCCATCTGGGCCGCTGATATATGGCAAGACATTGCAACCCGGGTAGAGAAGCTGATTGTGAGGGTCTGCCACGTAGACACCCACGTGCCCAAAAATCGAACCAATGAAGAGCATCACAACAACAAACAGGCAGACCGAGCTACACAAATCCAGGTGTCACAGGTGGACCTAGACTGGCAGCACAAAGGGGAATTGTTCTTAGCACGATGGGCCCATGATGCCACCGACCATCAAGACAGAGATGCCACCTACAGATGGGCACGAGACCGAAGGGTGGATCTAAGCATGGATGCTATCTCTCAGGTTATGCATGACTGTAAGACATGTGCTGCCATTAAACAGACTAAGAGACTGAAACTCCTGTGGTATGGTGGACGTTGGAGTAAATACAGGTACAGGGAGGTTTGGCAGGTTGATTATATCACACTGCCACAGACTCGTCAAGGTAAGCGCTATGTGCTCACCATGGTGGAAACCACCCGGATGGTTGGAGATGCACGCAGTGCCCCATGCCACTGCCAGAAATACCATCCTGGACCTCGAAAAACAGGTCCTGTGGCGGCACGGCACCCCAGAGCGGATTGAGTCAGATAATGGGATCCACTTCAAGAATAGTTTAGTTACTACCTGGACGAAAGAGCATGTCATTGAGTCGGTCTATCACATACCATACCATGCAGCAGCTGCCGGGAAGGTTGAAAGATGCAATGGACTGTTGAAGACTACCCTGAAAGCATTAGGTGGAGGGACTTTCAAGCACTGGGATCAACACCTAGCAAAGGCTACATGGTTAGTCAACACTAGGGGCTCCGTCAATCGAACCGGCCCTGCCCAATCAGAGTCCCTTCACACTGTAGATGGGGACAAGGTACCAGTGATTGGTTGGAAGGAGAGGCTGGTGTGCCGGTGGGCTGGGGACCTGCTGTGAGCTGCAAACGCTGCCTGATTCTTTTTTTCCCTTTCAGAGGGGAGTTTGCTACTGCTCTCTGCTTAGCTGTTGCTGGCTGCAGGACTTGCTTAAAGCGAACTCTATCCAGTTGGAGAGGGATATTACAAGTTCTGCACCTCCAGTGATCCAACAGCGCCACCTGGTGGCTACTATAGGACACTACAAGTTTGGCATCTTCAGTGATCCAACAGCGCCACCCAGTGGTTGATACAGGACATTACAAGTTCTGCATCTCCAGTGACCCGACGGCGCCCTCTGCTCACTGTGGTTGAAATTGCACCAAAGGGTGAAAAAAATTGAACTCTTTACTCTTCCTTTTACCAGTTTATCGGTTTGTTTTTGAAGGGGTTATTTGTGGGTATAGGAGTGTTGTTTGGTTGTTTTACTTGTTTGGTTTTTTTCGTGTTTCTGTTAATACACATATACCTTTTAATAAAGGGCTGTTATTTTCCATTTTCCATAATTTGTTTTCCTTCAATTGGAGCCTCTTAATTTTGGATTTATAATTGCTTAGAAAGAGAAGCTTGGGTCTTTTCTCTAAACCCATCCTCAGCAAAAGACCCTTGTCTCATTTAAACTGCGACAGTCATACCAATCTGGATTTTGTGTTTTTATTGCTCTCTACACATAACTAGCAACTCTAGCCTGTTTGTCTCTATATGCCCTGACCAAAGTCTTCCATTGTTGCAATTCAACCAGAGAAAAAAGAACCTTTATCAACACTGGACCCTAGTTGCTCATGGCTTGCCTCAAGGGGACCTCTACTGCAGGTTTTTCCTTTTTTGTCCTTGTTCTCCTTGCCATGGGGCTGGGGTCTGACAGAACCTCCCGTACCCTTCTTCCCTTTGTCTTTTATCTAACTGCAAGTGATTTCTCTTCCCCTTCCCCTGAGTTACCGTTTGACTCATCTTTAGAGACTTCTGTGCCTCTGTCAGTAAAATCACTATCCCGAGTTTCAACATTCACACTCGAGGGGTCAAAAGGGGGGAGGTCCTGCCTTTGCCACCTGTCGGTAGCCGAGATTGACTTGATTCTCTTTAATCTGCTCCTTCCCTGATGCTGTGAAGCAGAGGTTGGAAAAGCCCCCGGTTTTTGTTTCCCCCCCTTCCGAGGTGGAACTGGGCGGTGCAGTCAAAGTGGTCAAGCCCCCTTTGGGGGCGGAGGCTGGGGGGGAGAGAGTGGCCCGCCTCCGCCCCTCATGGTGGAGTTGGAGGGTTTTGTGTCAACTAGGGTGGAGATCCCGGTCACTGACGCCACCCTCTCTCCTCCTTCCGCAGTTTCAGGGTCTGCAGCTGCACTTTCCATTGCTATGGGGACTGCAGAAGCCCTGACCGGAGCCGACCCCCACTGACGCGATGCTTGCTGCGGCAGCAGCCCCTGTTCCTACAGCAACGGTGCTTGCCGTGATTCCAGAGAGACCCGACCCCGCACCGCCACCGGCAGAGCCTGTGACCTCGCCTGGGACTGGCACTAGAACCCCTGAAGGAACAGCCCCTGCCCTAGCCCTTGCAGATCCCGGAGCTCTGACAATGCCCCGAGCAACACCAGCCCGTCCCCTGGGGGTCCCTGAAGCAACTGGAGCCGGCACCCCAGATCCAACCAGCCTTACCGGGCTGGCAGGACCCTCCCCAGGGGCTATCCTCACTCCCAATGGACCTACGCCCACCGCACTCACGGTCGGACCCAAGGGGGCCCCTGAACTTGCCATTCTCGTATCTGGGGGAATTAAGAGGTCCAGATCTTCGTTTCTGGGGCTTTCAATATAGATTTGACTAATGGGATCACGCTTAACATGATCTTTCCTCTTTCTTTCCTCTAACACCATCTCTGGGAGCTCTGTCTCCATCTGAACTTCATCTTTCTTATATTCCTCTCTCCATTTTTGAGAGGTTAAAAAAAAAAAAAACAATTCTGCATAGTGCAACTCAGTCCACTTCTCCTCCTTATGAAGGATCGTTATAAGTTGTAGCATGGTATTGATTTCAAAAGAGTCAAGTGTCATCTACACTACTCCTCTTAGTTGCCGGTTCCAAAACCAAATATTTATAGAGAACCTAATTAACTCCCGTTTTTCAAAGATGTTTCAGGACCAGTTAAATCGTTCCAATGCTGTAAAACTAAAACCAATGGGGTTCCCTCTGGGATCTTTTCTTTAGACTGCGTGCAGTCCATGATAACGAACAACAGACAGAAAAATGCTTGTCAAAGCCGAGTCTAGAACTCGCAGCCCCTCATACACTATGCAAACTCTCTACCCAAGCACCACTAGGTTCAGGTAGGATCCTCGTATTTTAACATGACAATCCGTCCTCCCTCTTTTACGGTCATGCCAACACAGAACACGGAACTCCTGAGCTCCCCCCGCCTGCCCCGTCTGAGGCTTCCCAGAGAGTCCCACTGCCCACCCCAGCGAAAACCCATTCACCTACAGACTGGGAAAACACTGACTCTTGCAACTTTGGCCCCAAGTCTCCCTTCCCAGTCCCACCGTATTCCCTAGCCCTGGGGAAAATTCCTTCCTGCAGTTGCTAATTCAAATTCTCCAGGATCTGCTCCTTATCTTACCACCCTGTGCGGTTCCGAGGAGCTGGGCTCCTCAAGATCAGAGCAGGAATTCTCAAAAATATGCTGACCAAGGAAGAAATCTCTGCAAAATGGTCCCGGTGTTCCCCGTACAGATTCCACCAAAACTGCTACCTAAAAGGTTGCGGAGAAAAAAACTCCAGGTCAAATTAGGTAGGAGATAAGGATACAAAAGGGTTTTAATGAGCCTTCGGGCTTACAGGAATACAACCATGCGGGCTCTCGAACATAGGTCTTTACAACTTTTATAATGATTTCCATTCTGGGGACATAAAGGAAAAGAAGAAAAGAATTGCAACATTTTGTGACTTGGGAGGTGAATACTTATCTGTCCTGTGAAATCTGCAAGAGCACACTGAAAAATAAGAGACTGATTAGTTAAAAAGGTTAGCTGTTTGGTGTCAAAAGGCAAGTAGATAGTGCCAGATTCAGCACCATCTAAAGTTAGTAAGTGTTCCCTTCCTCTCTGAATGATCATGACTATCATTTTTACCGCTGTGATCACTGTTTTCCCAAAATTGTGCAACCAAAAGATCCATTTAATGATGATCAATGGGCATGTGTCCTTGGGTATCCACTGTGCTAAAAGGCCATAGGACTGAAAAGTGGAATGAAAGACTGTTGCCGTTATGTCGTGACGGTCCAATAAAAAACACACAAGAAGGTTGTTTCAGGGCAACATAAGAAAAAACTTTTTTTATTAAAATCTCAGCTCCTTTTATATCATTGTCCAAAAAGCAACAAGCAAGCAGCGAGCAAGTAGCAAGCAAGTAGTAAGCAAGCAACAACATCCTAATTGACCACTCATCATTACTGATACACTTGGCAACAATCGTGAGACACCTGGAGATGTCCAAGGACAAGGTTGTGGTTCTCACATACTGAATCTACAGACTCACAGTCTGCCCTTGTTCCCCAAGTAGCCTGTGTGTAAAACTTACTTTTCTTCAAGGCCACTGTCATAGTTCTGCATTTAGAAAGGAATTTTGTCTTTCCTTTCCCCTTCCCCTCCCCTGCATGAATGCTGTTAAAGGGCCATCAGGTAAACAAAAGAGTCGGCCTGAGTCCTAAACGACCGAGAATTAGTCTCCTGGCAACGAAGGGGGAGGAGTTAGGAAAAAGGCCAGAGTGTGTGTGTAGACAGAGGTGGGGTCTGGGGGGTGGGAGCTCAGCTCTGGAGCGGGAGGGGAGGCTGCAGCAGAGAGGAGAGACTGCCTGGTTTCTTCTTTGTCTTTTCCTGTGGGAGAGGAGTTTTTTTTTGCTGCTGTCTCTCTGCACAGTTGTCTGCTGATTGCAGGTTTGGTTTTCACCG